>NC_056743.1:1413539314-1413754314 GCF_019279795.1 Protopterus annectens
ACCATATCGACATAGTAAATTAGCAAACAAGAGGCACCAGATCTTACTACTATTGGAGACTTGCTGTGACAGCCTGGGAGGTAGCAAAGCAGCTTAGTTTGACTTTTTCAGGCTTCATACATTGAGCAAAATATTGCAGTGGGCAAGCTAGGCAGGACCAGGACAGAATGGAAACTGTACCCAGGGGTCTTCCAGGAATTGATTCAGCTTTTGAGAACACGTCATGCTTTCTTCCTCTTATAACAGACAGCTGAAGAAATTCTGCTGCAGGAGCCCTTCAAAAAAGGTTTTGAAGGCAGATAGTTTCTCATTCCCATGGATGGGAATGTTCCTGTTTACCTTTCTATCCATTTGCACTGATTTCTAGGGTTTCTAGGGTCTTTTAAAGATCCAGAAGGACTCCCCAAAAATAGTGACTCAATTTTGGTCCAGGCAACAATAGTGTTCCCTTCTTTTGAAGCTGGCCAAGTGCAATTGCCAGAAAATTCCCCACAGATTGGGGTTACTTATACAAGTCAGGGGTTGTTTAATACACCCAAACCTGAAAATGCTTAAGTTGATTGCCTGGATGATATAATTTGATACCTTTTAGGCACCTTTTTTATGAAGACCTACAATAGATTCTAAAGAAAGCGAAAAATCCTGCTATTAGGAAATTATATATGACTAAGTGGAACCGCTTTTCTAGTTGGTGTCATTCCAAAGACCTTTTTAAGGTCTGGTTGCAGCTGGTTCTTGATTATTTGTGTGAGTTATTGTCCTCTGGCATTCTTATGCTTCTGTCATGATTCATCTGTCAGCCACTTCTACTTGTCTGACCTTGGATCCCCCTTTCTTCCTTTTCCCAAGTCAAGCAGTTTTTGAAAGGGATTTTTATATATCCTTCCACCTAGAAAATAGGTGGCTCTTCCTTAGGATCTGAATTTTGTGCTTGAGAAGAAGCTTACTCTTTTTCCATTTGAATCAGCTAATTAAGCTGTTTTTTAGTAATTGCTGTGACTTTTGCTAGAAGAGTATTTGAGTTACAAGCTTTTATCGTGAGTCAATCCTATGTCATCATCATCTTCTTTCAGCTGTTCCCATTAGGGGTCGCCACAGCGGATCACCTGTTTCCATTTCTTCCTGTCCTCTGCATCTTGCTCTGTCACACCAACCACCTGCATGTCCTCTCTCACCACATCCATAAACTTTATCTTAGGTCTTCCTCTTTTCCTGTTACCTGGTAGCTTCATCTTTAGCATCTTTTTCCCAATGTACTCAGCATCCCTCCTCAGCATGTCCAAACCAACGTAATCTTGCCTCTCTGGCTTTGTCTCCAAACCTTCCAACCTGGGCTGACCCTGTAATATACTTATTCCTAATCCTGTCCACCCTCATCACACCCAGTGCAAATCTTAACATCTTTAACTCTGCCACATCCAGCTCAAACTCCTGCCTTTTTGTCAGTGCCACTGTCTCCAACCCATATAACATAGCTGGTCTCACTACCCTCTTGTAGACCTTCCCTTTCACTCTTACAGGTACTCGTCTGTCACAAGTCACCCCTGACACTCTTCTCCACCCACTCCATCCTGCCTTTACTCTCTTCTTCACCTCTCTTCCACACTCACCGTTACTCTGAACTATTGACCCCAAGTATTTAAACTAATCCACCTTCACCACCTCTACTCCTTGCATCCTCACCATTCCTCTATCCTCCCTCTCATTCCCACACATATATTCTGTCTTAGTCCTGCTGGCCTTCATTCCTCTTCTCTCTAGAGCATATTTCCATCTCTCCAGGGTCGCTTCCACCTGTTCCCTACTCTCACTACAGATCACAGAGTCATCTGCAAACATCATAGTCCATGGGGACACCTGTCTGATCTCGTCTGTCAACCTGCCCATCACCACTGCAAATAAAAAAGGGCTCAGAGCTGATCCCTGATGTAACCCCACCTCCACCTTAAACGCATCTGTCACTCCCACTGCAGACCTCACCGCTGTCACACTACTCTTGTACATATCCTGTACCACTCTTACATACTTCTCTGACACTTCTGACTTCCTCAAACAATACCACAACTCCTCTCTAGGCACCCTGTCATATGCTTTCTCTAAGTCTACAAAAACACAATGTAACTCCTTGTGACATTCTCTGTACTTCTCCATCAACACTCTCAGAGCAAACATCGCATCTGTAGTGCTCTTTCCTGGCATGAAACCATACTGCTGTTCACTAATCATCACATCCCTTCTTAACCTAGCTTCCACTACTCTTTCCCATAATTTCATGCTGTGACTGATCAATTTAATCTCTCTGTAGTTACTACAGCTCTGCACATCACCCTTATTCTTAAAAATTGGTACCAAAACACTTTTTCTCCATTCCTCAGGCATCCTCTTACTTTCTAAGATTTCATTAAACAATCTGGTTAAAAACTCCACTGCCATTTCACCTAAACACCTCCATACTTCCACAGGTATGTCATCTGGGCCAACAGCCTTTCCATTCTTCATTCTCTTCATAGCTATCCTTACTTCCTCCTTGCTAATCCATTGTAATTCATGATTCACTATTCCTACATCATCCAACCTTCTCTCTCTCTCATTCTCTTCATTCATCAACCTCTCAAAGTACTTTTTCCATCTCCTCAACACACTCTCCTCGCTTGCGAGTATGTTTCTCTCATTATCCTTTATCACCTTTACCTGCTGCACATCTTTCCTAGCTTGGTCCCTCTGTCTAGCCAATCGGTACAGGTCCTTTTCTCCCTCCTCAGTGTCCAACCTTTCATACAACTCTTCATATGCCTTATCCTTAGCCTTTGCCACCTCTCTCTTTGCCATGCACGTCATCTCCTTATACTCCTGTCTACTTTCTTCATCTCTCTGACAATCCCACTTTTTCTTTGCCAACCTCTTTGCCTGTATACTCTTCTGTACTTCCTCATTCCATCACCATGTCTCCTTGTCGTCCTTCCTCTGTCTTGATGTGATACCAGGCACCTTTCTAGCAGTCTCCCTTACTAGCTCTGCTCTAGTTACCCAGCTATTTGGTAACTCTTCACTGCCACCCAGTGCCTGTCTTAACTCATTCCTGAACTCCACCTCACAATTACCCTTTTTCAGTTTCCACCATTTGATCCTTGGTGCTGCCCTCACACTATTCCTCCTCTTCTTGATCACCAACGTCATCCTACAAACCACCATCCTATGCTGCCTAACTACACTTTCTCCGGTCACCACTTTACAGTCTCCAATCTCCTTCAAACTGGCCCTCCTACATAAGATATAATCCACCTGTGTGCATCTTCCTCCACTCTTGTATGTCACCCTATGCTCCTTCCTCTTGTTAAAATACGTATTCACCATAGCCATGTCCATCCTTTTCACAAAATCCACTACCATCTGACCTTCTGCATTCCTTTGTTTAACACCATACCTAGCCATCACTTCCTCATCCCCTCTGTTCCCTTCACTAACATGCCCATTGAAATCTGCTCCAATCACCACTCTCTAACCCTTGGGTACAGTCATCACCACTTCATCCAGTTCACTCCAAAATTTTTCTTTCTCATCCATTGCACACCCAAGTTGTGGAGCATATGCACTAACAACATTCATCATTACACCATCAATTTTCAGCTTCATAAACATCACTCTATCCGACACTCTTTTCACCTCCAAAACACAATAGTGAGTCAATCCTATGTCATTTTCCAAAAGGACAGGGTTTCTTTTAGAACAAATCCTTCTTTTGTGCCTAAAATTGTTTCCGAGTTTATCTTCAGTCAGTCTTTTAATCTCACTGTCTTTTTTTTAGAGAACCCAAAAACAAGGAAGAAAGAATTTTTCATATGCTGGATGTCCACATGCATCTCATAGCTAGACAAAACTTCATCCTTCGAGAAAGCCAATCAGTTGTTTGTCTCCTTTGAAGGTAAGAGAAAAGGCTAGCTAGTATCAAAGCAGACATCCTCTAGATGCTTGTCTCATATTATTTATTTATTTATTTTTTACTTTTTTAACACCTTTATTGAATTATCACTTGTGACAAAGGCAAATTTACATTTATAAAAATGAGTAATCAAACTATATTAACAGATTAACATTAACAGACTTTATACTTCACATATATTGCTATATATCATATAACCTAAGCAACATTACATAAATTAACCAATTCTTGCCCTTTTTTAAACGAGAAACATTTTTATTAAACCATCACTTAATCTGAAGAAGTTTGCTTTGGAAGCAAACGAAAAGTGCTTCATTATTTTGTATTAAAACAGAACTTTGACTTTTTCTCTGCTTGCCGTTCCAGTGTTTGTTTTAAACCACCATTTACAACATAAGCAATCATAAATTTATGTAAATGAAAACAAACACACATACACAATCATAGTTGCAAACATTTTACGTCACGAACCATATTGACACCCCACCAGTTGCAAACATCACTTATAATCTACCCAATTATTTTCAGTCAAAAATTACATAGCTTATTTTTAAGTCCTGCCTTCTTTTAAGCCTCATTCCTCCCCTATATGTGTTTTTCCCACAATTCCCATTTTTCCTATGTAGTTTGCTCCTAGCCTTTTCTTAACATCTCCATTCCAGCTGTTTTATCTCTGTTACTATATTCACTACTTCTAATATATAGTTGGTTTAGATTTTGATTTCCATTTTCCAGTAACTATTTTTTGGAAGCCACCATAATTAGACAGAACAAGGCCTTACTATGTCTAGGCAATTCCAATTCTGTACCATAACTTAGAAAAATCATCTCCCTCATCACACCAGTCTACCCACCCAGCATCTCCAACAGTGCATCCCACAGAGGATCCTTAAAGTCCATCAACCCATTGCACTCTCAGAAAGTATGCTCCCAAGTCCTTCTTCTTTCCCTGTCATACATCCAACATGTGTTGTCTACCTGAGGAAAAATTTTCTGGAGTCTACCTGGGGTATAAAAATATCTATGTAAACATTTCCAAGCAAAAATCCTAAATCATCTAGATTTTGTTGCATATTTGGGAGACACACATACATCACCCCATTGTTTCTTTGTTAATTGCTTATCCAGTCTCTCTTTCCAATTCTTTCTACCCTCCTCTGATTGATTCTTATAGTTGTCATGCAGTATTGTATATGCTGTACTAATTATTTTTTTTTTAATGGCAGCTTCTGTTCTGGATTCTACTAAAAACTTTAAAAGTGCTGTTCTTTTGTTTAGGACATTCCTATTTCTTCTCTTTGCCTATACTCTGATACCAATTCTTAATAGGAAGGGTGAACTCTAACCTGCAGTCCAAATAAGTTATTGACCTGTTCCCATTATATTGCCTTTTCCTCTCTAGTTATTTGCTCCCAATATCTTGGTTCCTTTGACAGTTTTCTCCAATAAATTCTAGCCCCCTCATGCCTATTGTGTATATCTCTAACTGCAGTAATCCCTATCGGCAGACTCTCCTTTCTTCATTCCCATGTTGGCTTAGTTCTTAGAATACTTTTTGCTACTTTAAGGATATAATACTCTGTATGATTATTGTTATTCTTCTTAAAGATCTGCTTCCAAAATCTCAGTGTCTCCTTGTTTATTGAGATCCTCCCTGTTTCAACATCATCTCTTTCTACTTTGAATTATAGTTTTCTGCTTGTGCTATGTACAGGAGCCATTACTTAAGCTCTGAAATACCCCTTCAAATTGGGTAATCACAATCCTCCCTGTTCTACAGGAAGAATCAGCTTATTCCACTTGACTGTTGCTGTCTTCCCCTCCCAGATAAAATCCTTCAGCTCTTTATTATTTGCTATTCACAACTTCTCCTCTGGTTGATAAAAATATGCCTGACCTGTGTATAAGACTAAAGGGACTAAAAACATTTAGACTGCTTGTATCTTACTATCCATATCCATATAGCAAACTTTCATTTTTTCAGTTTTTGTATTATCTTTTGTTTAGTCTCTTCACACGTATCCTTAGCTGCTACATCAGAATCATTTTAATCCATACTCCTAAATACTTCATTTTGCCATGTCCTCATAAATATGGATATTGCTGAAACAATTTGTTTGTGGGTACATAATTTACCCTTGTTGTCTTTGTTTTAGTTTCATTAATTTTGTATCTCAAAAAGATTTGAAACTGTCTCAACATGTTCTACAACACTGTAATGTTTCTTTAGTTTTGTCAGGTATAAAATAATATAATCTGCAAATAGAGCCAGCATTTCCTGACTGCCATACCAGTTATATCCTTGAATTTCTAAATCCCTTATTTTCTTTGCCAGTGATTCTAAATATAATGCAAATAACAAAGGGGAAAGAAGGCACCCCTGCCTGGTTCCTCTGTTCAAGCAGAAATTATCAGAGAGGACCCAACCCCCTTTAATTTTCACCTCAGATCCCTCATATATCCTCCTAATCAACCTTATAGTTTTTCAGTAAATGCAAATACTTCCATTGCCTTGCTAATAAAGTCCCAGCTTACTCTGTCACATGCTTTCTCTACAGCAATGAACATGAACGACAATGGTATTTTCTTACATTCTGCTTCCCTGTGGATCATCAGTGTTCTGTTAATATTGTCATATGTTTTTCTCCCCCTACAAAGCCACATTGATCCATATCTATCAATTTAGACATTACTTTTGTCATTGTTTTAACCATTATAGACATGAACACTTTATAATCATAGTTTAGTATTGACATGGGCCTGTATGAAGCTGGATGTGATGGATCTTTACCCTCTTTAGATACTGCAGCTACCACTGCTTTTTTTCCAGGATGTTGGTACTTCTCCTCTTAAAATACTGTTAGACAAAATCTTCCAGATCTTTATCAGTTTTTCCCTTCTAGCTTCCAAACTTCCACAGGAATGCCATCTGTTCCTGGGGACTTTCATGTAGATTGGTTATACATCATATTTTTCATCTCATCTCCTCCTATCCTAACCATTAGCAATTGAACCTCGTCTAACTCTAACCTTGGCATATTTAATTCTTCCATAAACATTTCCATTTTTTCTTGATTTCCGTATTTCTCTGCTTTATACAAACATTCATAGAATTTCCAAAATATTTCTAATACCTCTACAGGATCTCTTGTTACCCTCCTTGTTATAGGCTGCCTAAGCTTGGTGACAGCCCTTTTTACTTTCTGTTGTCTGAGTTGTTGTACTAAAAGTTGTTGTGCTCTACTGTTATCAAAAAACAATTGCTTAACAGCACTCTTTCTAAACTTGTGCATATTATTGAGGTAATCCCTTATTTTCTGCTTATTTTCTGCTTAGCATTTGGCAGTTGATTCTCTTTTTGTTCTGTGAGATTTCCCCTATTCTCCAATACTTTAACATTTGTCAATCCTTTTAAATAATTCTTGTTACTTCTTAACCATAGCTCCCTTTCTTTTATTTCCATCCTATTTTTTAACTCCACCTTAATTTTATCCCGTTCCCTAGCTATTTTTTTCAGAAGAAATTTCTATCCTCTCTAATAGCTCCTGAATAATATCCACTACTAATTCCTTAAATTCCTCTCTTTTCAACAGATAGGTGGGAAAGCACTAGTGTCTCATTTTTATTTCATCACCCTGTGTTTTTATTTTAGTTATTATTGGCACATGATCTGAAACAGTTTTGGGTACATATCAAGACTTTCAATTAAATGGACATGTTCCTGTGAAATGTAAATTCTGTGTAGCCTAGCCCAGTTTTTATAACTTGGGGAATAATATGTAAATTCACTCTGAACTCCTATTACTGAATTCATATCTTTCATACCAAATATTCTCATAAATTTCTTGACAAAATGTACCCTTCTTTGTTATACTTTCCTGTTTGGGCCCTCCAGACACATCCTCACTGTTGCAAATCACATTCCAGTCCCCCACCTATAAGTAATATTCCTTACTGAAAACTGATTATTTCTCCCAAATTTTCATAAGCTCCATGATAGTAGTTTTAGGTGGAATATAAATACATGCCTGTGTAATCCTCCTCCTCCCTTGCCAGTATCCCCTTAGAACTACAAATCTGCCATTATTATCTTTTTTAACTTTGTCCCAGGTATTCTGCTGAATAGCTATCCTGAAAACCTTTCTTTATCAAATTTACATGTTTAGTTCTTTCTAACTGTGTCTCCTGTAACATAGCTATTTGCACTCTACATTTTTAATGTATAGCGAACAAACCAATGTAGACCACCACAATCCTTCGATAAAACACTAATTTAATATGACAAGGCAAAATTCAACAAGCAGTTTTTAACACAGATAAGCGCTTTCGGGCTCTGCCCTTCTTCAGATGAAATAAAAACAATCTTAGTCACATTTAAATACCTAATTCAAAACAGTTTCCAACCAATCAAAATTTATACTGCACCCTCCTATCTTTGAGCGCGGGTTTCATAGGAACAAATTCATTTAGTCCTGGTGTCCTATGGGCTAAAAGCTCAATTATCCACTTTGCTTCTTCTTTCTCAGTGGCATCTACTAAGCTACCCTTTCTTATACTAGGAAATATATTTGCAATAGCTCTAAATCTAAACTGATGGTCATTATTTACTTCTATATGTTTATAAAGTGCATTGTGCATATTTCTGGTTCTTATGCATGAAAGATGTTGCAAAATTCTAACTTTAAACATATTATTTGTTTTTCCCACGTAAAATGCTTTGCATTGCTGACACTCAGCTAAATAAATTATATTCTTTGTTCTACAATTGGCTTTTGCTTTAAAATAAAATCATTTCCCTGTTACTGGATGCTTAAAAACAATCTCTTTATTAATACAGTGACATGCCTTGCATAGCCCACATGGTTTTGCACCTACTTCACAAATGGAACTTTTCTTGTGGTTACTCTTTTCTTGTGTTAAAATGTCTTTCAGATTTTTATTTCTTCTAAATCCAAATTTGGGTTCTATCCCTACTATTTCTTTTATCATCAGATAAAAGTATATGCAAATTTTTCTTGATAATGTCACATACACCATGTATATTACTACTATACGTGAATGTCATTCTATTAAATGCAAATTTATGGCCATGTTGCTCTTCTGATGAAATTGTCTTAAATGAAGATACAGATTTTCTATGTATATTACCCTGACTTAATTCACTTACTATTAACCTCTCATTGTAACCTCTATTTTTAAAAATATGTTCCATATTCATCAATTCTTCCTCAAAATCACTATCTTTAGTACAAAGCCTTGAGGCTGTACTTACCTGACCCCTTATTATATTCTTATATGTATGTCTGGGGTGCATACTATCATAAGTAAGTAAATTATTTTTCCAGCATTCTTTTCTAAACAAGGAAGTAACAAAGCCAGATCTTTCTTTTTTAATTCTGACATCCAGAAAATCTATAGCTTCATCTGAGCATGTGAGAGAAAATTTGAAAAAAGTTGTGGTATGTTCCAAATATTCTATGAAAAGTACTAGTTCACTCTTTTCCCCTTCCCATAAAATAAAAACATCGTCCACAAAACGTCTATAAAGAAATAGATGCTTTTTCCATCTGTTTTGGCTCCCTAGCACAAAACATCTCTCCCAAAATGACAAAACCAAATTTGCATATGTATTAGCACAGGGGGTGCCCATGGCTACCCCCTGTGTTTGTCTATACACATTGTCATTGCATATGAATACATTGTTAGATAAAACCAAATTCAAGCATTTTCTTATTGTAAATAATTTCCTATCATCTGATTCACCCATTTCTTTGCATAGTTCACAAACAGCATTCATAATTCATTTTCTATCACTGTAAACAAATTTACAATGTCTAAGGTGACCATTAATACTTCTTTTCCACATATATCAATGTTTTTTATGGCTTCCAAAAATTGTTGTGTATCTTTCAAAATTTCTATTATTCTTGTTGTATATGGTTTTAAAGTATATTCTAACCAAATAGATAAATTTTCAGTTACCCATTTTCTACCTGAGACTATCGGTCTCAGTGGGGGATCTTTATAATTTTTATGTAACTTGGGTAGTGCTTTGAAAATAGGTGTTACCAGATATTCTATTAATAGAAATTCACTAAGATCTTGGTCTATAGTATTGTTATCCAACATACATTTAATGCTGTTATGAACTCCTATTGTGATGTTGTTGAGTTCTAATGGACTAATTTTCAAGTAGGAATTACCTTCTATTAATAAATAATTTAATTTAAAATAATAATCATCCTTATTTAATATAACAACCGCTCCACCTTTATCTGCCTGTTTTATTATGATATTATCATTGTTCTGTAAATTTATTAATGTTTGTTTTTGTGTATTTGTTAAATTAAAATATTTCTGATTTTTACCTTTTTCCAAATATTTATATAAATCAGCTTTACGTACTTTAAGAAACATTTGCATGGTAGAATTGAGTGGTGGCATGAATGTACTAGGTTGTCTCAACATTTGCTGTCTATTTTGTTGGTTAAATAAACTTTGCAACATTACTTTTCTATCATAAAACATCATATCCATGACTATTTCATTAAAACAGCCTTCTCTACTTGGTACGAAGGACATACCTTTGTTTAAAACAAATAATTCATCATCATTAAGAACATAGTTAGATAAATTGTAAACAATATTATCACCAGTCAATTTGATGTCCTTCTCTTTTTTGCCCCTCTGCCTTCGCTGCTGGCTCTCTTCCATTCTCCTTTTTTCTTCATTAGAGCTGGCAGTTGGGCTAAAAAACGCTCACCCTGCTGCACTGCTTCATTTGTCTTGGGCCTTGCACCCAAGTCCTTAGATTGGGTAACTACTGCATTTGGAACAGCAGTTACTAAAGAAACGTTCGTTGTTTCTTCTGATTCAGAACGTTGTATAATCCTCTCTCCCAGAGGTTCCGTAGTTAAATTTTAACTCACTATTTCCACCGAGTTACTTTGTTTAGACCTAACTAATTGTTCATTACTGTTGTTCAAATGAAAAGTCTCTTGCGCTCTTCGAGCGCTGTTCAGCGTGGTTCTACCTCGCATCACTTCCGCATATGACGTGTTGGTCTCAGTTAAAGAGACATTGGAATGGATTTCTCCTCTTTCCTCTCTCGGCCATATGAAGATGTTACCGGTTGTGAAATCTTTATAGTCGCGTTGTAGCTTTTTTACGTTTGTTTGTTGTAACCTCTGGTCAGTCATTGAAAAAGCACAGTATAGCGCGTCTAGTTTTTTAGTGAATCTTTCTCCTTTAAATTCAGTCTCTAATTGCATTTGTAAAACACCCACTTCTGCTGTGAGTTTCTCTTCCTCTGGTGCAAAAAATTCTAGGAGTAATTTCATATATGAAAAGCCTGTATTTATGTTGATACGCTGTCATGTGGCTAGTAACTCTGGATAGTGTTCACCTTGTGAGGGCATACAAAACACCCTCATTCCTCCTGGTACTATGCCATATTTTAAACAGGCTTCGAAATGATTTCTCTGCCATTGTAACTTTTTTAACTTATTAACTTTAAATGTAAAGTCTCTTATGATTTCTTCAAATTTTAAATCATTACTTGTACTCACTTGATGCAATGTGCATCTCTCAGGTGCTACATGTAGTTCTAAATTCAGCAATGGATTTCCTTGATTAGTTAGGTCTCTCTTTATAGAAAAGATTCTCATTCCCATGGAAATAGCAGGTGAAGCACCAGAATCTTCCCTTATAGCAGTTTCTGAATGTTCCATTGTGTGTCAGTTCCCCAAATACAAAAGCAGCAGCAAAAAAAAAAAACAAATTGAGAAAACTGACTGAAGGTCCACAGAGTACAAAAAAATCTTTAGCGAACAAACCAATGTAGACCACCACAATCCTTCGATAAAACACTAATTTAATATGACAAGGCAAAATTCAACAAGCAGTTTTTAACACAGATAAGCGCTTTCGGGCTCTGCCCTTCTTCAGATGAAATAAAAACAATCTTAGTCACATTTAAATACCTAATTCAAAACAGTTTCCAACCAATCAAAATTTATACTGCACCCTCCTATATTTGAAGGCGGGTTTCATTATTATTTCAGTATTTCATTACATTTTTAATGTAGTTTGCTACTCTTTCTTTTTTGTATTTATCGGTAAGACCGTTGACATTTAAAGACATTACAGAAAGCATCACTGCCTTAAAAAGTTATTATTACAACCTTTTATGTGTGAACATTTTTTGTTGTTAAATGTCTAGTTCCAGCTTTTGTGTTACATGCATGCACTGTTTGACAGGTTGAACTTTTATACATTTGTTTCTTGTCATATCCATGTGAGCCTACATGACATCTTACAAAATATTTTGTTTTATTGAAAGCCCTCAAACAATAAAAGCAAACATACACTCAGTACCCCCTCAACCTATTAACTTAATACTAATGCACAATACTATGTAAATCTTCAAATACTGAAATTTTGCCCTCCTAATAGGAACAAAAGCCCCAAACTGACAGCGACACTCACAGACGTAAATTAACCTTAAAGAAGGGTTAAATATGCTAAGACTCATGGTGCAGCCTATGCCTCTACTAAGTGCTAATTAGTTTTGTCTTTTCTTTATAGCTCTCTCTCTGCTGGGAGACCCCTGAATGCTTTCAGAGAACATTATCTCCTAGCCAATTTCTCTTCTTAGTTTTTTTTTTCCTTCAGCCATTCACTCTCCATCCGTCTTTATCAGATTGTCTCCATGGAGACACATGAGCCAGGCAGCCAGTTCCTTTTTATCAGATTGTTTCTATGGAAATATAAAGACCAGCTGCAGAATTGCTACTGAGCCTACATGTATTTGCTAGAAAAAAGCATCATAATATTCAAAATTCTTTTTAATTTATTTGCTTACTCTTAAAATGCATTACTAAATCAATCTAAGGTCATCGATCCAGTCAGTTCCCCATGCAAGAATGAGAAAAAGCACATTAATGTTTCTTTTGTCATGCTCTTTTAACCAGGCATTTTTTTCATTACATTACCTATATTTCTTAAAACTCAACAAGAAGAAAGAGTGAAGGAAGAAAGAAAAAAAGCAGCACCTCTTGACAATACACATTACACTTAAAAATATCCGAGAAAACATTATAGCATACAAAGAAAACCATACACCACAAAAATAGTGCTAGTAAGAAAAAAAATCTTTACTTACACTTAACTTTCTCTCTTCTCTTCCCCTCACCAAAGCAGTTTTGAACATTAATGACATGAAGTAAGACATATGCTTTCGAGCCCCCCCCACAAGTCCAACAAATTCTGAAAAAGTCCAATATTTCCAGATTTTCTTTTTCTGTCATATTTTCACACACATAACTATTGCATTGTAATCCCACATTAAGTTAATCGTTTTATTACTGTTTATCTTCATCTCTCAGATCCTGTCTCTGCTTCATTTCCAATGTACTGTTGATTCTTCTAGTTGACTCTTGTGCTCTCTTCCTTCACTCAAACATTTTCCATTGAAACACTGGGAAAGTTTCATAGGTACAATGTCTCTGTGGTCTTTATTTCCAGAAGAACAAGAAGCAGAATCTCTTTGTTTCACAGCTCACTTTTTAGTAGACAAACTTTTGTATTTCCTTCTCAACATGTACTTCATTAAAAATTATTTTGTCCCTCCAGAGAAGAATACATTGAAGACAGCTGGATACAGCAATTTGAATCTCACACCTGCATCTCGGCATTTTAGAAATAGTGGAATCAATTTGCTTCTCTTCTGCCTGGTGTTCAATAAGTAGTCATTCTCCACAAACACTCTGCTGTCTCCCACTTTTAGTACTTCGTCCTTCTACCACAGTATGTGAAATTGTTTGATCTCGCCGTTTGTTCTTACACACGGTTTCGGAGCCGATCCTCGGCTCCGAGTCGGCTGCATCACAAGCTCTGCATCTAAGAGAAGCTCGAGGCACAATCTATATCCCATGATCCTCCTCTGGTATCCCCCAAATCTAGTTTGCCGCTGCAACAGATCGCGTTAAGGAGAGCTCGGGCCAGTAAAAGCTTTTTGTATTTTCACTATATTTTGAGATTTAGAGCTATTTAAAGCTAGTTATCTTAGTTAATAATTAATAATAGTTGTGTGTGTGTGTTTATTCATAGGGGCTTCCCTTTTATATATTTACATAGTTAGTGTTTCGACTTTTGGCTGAGGCCTATTTAGTCCTGTCAAGGCTCTGACAGCAGTAAACAAAAAATTAGTTCTAGATTGTATATCTATACTTATAGTTCATAGGTTCATAGGTTTATACTAGGCTATCTGCCCCAAGGCATTTATAAGCCTAGCCCAAATTTTTGTGGCTTACGCCACCCCTTATATGAAAAAATACTGTGCCCATTAGTTTGTTGTGCCTCTGTCCAGCAGTGACACAGAGATGATTCCCGGGGTAAACCTACGATCTCCCATCCACAGGTCAAGATTTCTCTTGAACAGAGCCAGCGAGGTGCTCTGCCTCACATGGACCGGGATTTTATTCCACAGCATAGGGAGTCTCTGAGTGATAAATCTATCCCTCCAGCACGTCCTATTTATGTCCGTGTTAAGGTTTAAGTCGCTTGCTCTAGTGGTTTTGATGGATTTGGATTTTTTGAGGTGGAGCATGTCCATTAATTCCGGGTTGGACATGGCCTTGTATGTCAGGCACATGTCACCTCTGAGCAGATGGTATGCGACTGAATAGAGCTGGAGTTTCTTCAATCTGGCAGCATATGACAGATTTTGGAGTCCTTTTATCCTTTTGGTGAGGAACTTTTGGGGTCTCTCCAATTGCTGCAGATGTCGGGTGAGATACATCCCGAATGGGGCATTGTACTCAATCATTGGTCTGATAAGTGAAGAGTACAGGGGAACAATGACCTCACTAGATCTGGATGTGAATCCCTTCATGATCAGGTGGGCAATGTAGAAGGTCTTTCTAACCACTTTAGCAACGTGAGTGTCAAAAGAAAGGCCACTGTCAACCTGGGTCCCCAGGTCCCTGATAACCTCTTCTGTGCTTAGTGGATTGCCACCTATATGGTAGCTTGGGGTTACCTTGTTTTTCCCGAAGGGTATGACTATACATTTTTGGCATTTAACTTCAGGCCATGGCTCTGGCACCAGCTATCTGTTTCCGTGAGTCCCTTCTGAAGGATATCCGTGTCCGATGCACTTTCCACTATGGCGCCCAGTTTGCAGTCATCTGCAAACTTTGTCAGCCAAAGTCCTCCCATGTTGGCCTGTACTTCTGAGAAGTAGATGCCGAACAATAGGGGGCCAAGGACCGAGCCCTGTGGGACACCACTTGTGACCGGCTTGGAGTCTGACATAGCGCCAGCAACTCTAACCCTGTGGGTTCTGTCCTTAAGCCAGTTTGCAACCCATCTTGTGACATATGGGTTTACATTTAAAGTTAACTCTTTAGTCTTGTGTGCAGTGTTTGTTTATACACACACACACACACACATACACACACACACATACACACATATATATATATATATATATATATATATATATATATATATATATATATATATATATATATTTATATAATCGTTGGTTTCTTATATATACATACCTATTTACATATAGATAGATAGTGCTTAATATTTGACTGTGTTGTTAGACTATTTTTTTCTCTATTTTTACAAATTATTGGTCAAGTTAGTTACTTGTTTTAGACATGGCAGAGAAAGCTAATTCTGGATTCAAAAGATGTCAGTGTGGATGGAAGATGTCCATCACAGACAATCATGCTTCCTGCATCTACTGTCTTGGCCCTCTCCACCTGCAGGAGGACTGTTCTATTTGACACTCCTTCAGTGGAAGGGTCATGATGGAAAGGCGCGGGAAGTTAATCGAAAGGGGCTTGCTAAAGCCAGACTTTCAAGAAGCCTTGGAGAAGTCTGATCAGGCGTCGAAGTCTTCGAAGGGGTCGAAGTCTTCGAAGGTATCGGAGCCCAGGTCATCGGCTCTGAGCACCTCTACTAAGATTTGGTCGCCGGCTCCACAGACCTCGGGGCTGAGCATCGAGTGATTATCTCTGATCGAGGCCCAGGTCTTGGAGCCGGTGTCGGAGGTGCCTCCATCCTCGATCCTTCATTTGGTGGCATCTTCGGCCCCTTCGACCCGTTCTTCCAGGCCGTTATCTGACACCGACGTGGATTGAGTGGTACAGAAGCTCATGGAGAACACGGCTCTTTTCAAACTCATTGCGGTTTCATCCCAATTGGTATTGAAACTTGAAGGCCTCCCTGTGTCTCCGGCAGATCCTCCTTCGACACCCATCGAGTCCTCAGAGCCGGGAGAAGAGGAACCGATGATTGTTGAGCCCTCGGTGCCAAAGCCTTCCTTAGTGCGATCGGCACCACTGACCTCCACTCCCTCAGAGCCCATCGAGGAGTCGCGGAGCCGACAGTCTCTCCTCTGTTCCAGTGTCGGAGGTGCCTCCATCCTCGATCCTTCATTTGGTGGCATCTTTGGCCCCTTCGACCTGTTCTTCCAGGTTGTTATCTGACACCGATGTGGACTGAGTGGTACAGAAGCTCATGGAGAACACGACTCTTTCCAAACTCATTGCAGTTTCATCCCAATTGGTATTGAAACTTGAAGCCCTCCCTGTGTCTCCGGCAGATCCTCCTTCGAGACCTATCGAGTCCTCAGAGCCGGGAGAAGAGGAACCAATGATTGTTGAGCCCTCGGTGCCGAAGCCTTTTTTAGTGCAATCGGCACCACTGACCTCCACTTCCTCAGAGCCCATTGAGGAGTCGCGGAGCCGACGGTCTCTCCTCGGTTCCGGGGCAGAGAGCCGAATCGAACTTATGGTTCCAACTCTTCCCCTCGGAGCCTCGGCACAGATTAGCTCGGCTCCGTCCTCGTGGTCGGAGCCCATGGTCCCGGTTTCTGGAAAACTACCGTGCTCTTCAGATCCGGTGGGGTCCTCGGCCCGGGGCACCGGTGCCTTCGACGTCATGAGGAAGGTCTTGTCTGAAAAGACATTTACTTCATCGGAGTCGTCTTCTCCTTCCCCCAAAGGGCCACCTTCTGTTTCTGTACCCACGATCCCTGCCAAGCGTAGAGACCCAATGCCTCAGCCAGCCCCAGAGGGTGTCCCCTGTTCCTTGGAAGCTTCACCAGATGCCCCCTCTGATGGTCCCGAGGAAGAAATTGTGCAAGAGGAGGCACATTGATTCCCCACAGGAATCATTGACATTGGACACCGATTTGGATGAGTCAGATGAGTCCCCAAGGTCCCCCTCTGAGGATGTCTCATTTGCTGACATCCTGGAGATCTTGAAGCAGAGGGTGATTGGCAGACTCTCGCCCACATTGAGGATGAATCGGTGTTGCTGAAGGCGTTTGGGGCTCAACCTTCTACCTCCTGGGTGACCCCGCCCTTCGATGAGTTAATGGACCTAATAGCTCGAAGGGCGTGGGAGACTCCAGATTCAGTGGAGTCAGTCCCTTGGAGGCCGAATAAATATATCACTGCCCCCCAGGACAAGACTTATCTTAATAAAGGAGTCCCAGTTAATGCTATGGTGGTAGCGGCAGCCACGAAGAAGGGAATGTCCGAGGCATCTTCCTCTGTCCATCCTCCTAACAAGGATTCTAGGACTAAGGACAGGTATGGGAAGCGCGTTTTCAGTTCAGCGACTTTTTCCATGCGTTCGCTGAACTACCTTACGCACTTTACATGACTTCAGAGAGATCTCCTTAAGGAGCTGGAAGATAATCTCCAGGGTAACACAGATGCTGCTGTCTCGGAAAAGGTAACAGCACAGCTTAACACCCTCACTTCGATAGTAAACTCATCCATGAGGCTCATTTCGTATGTGGCCGAAGGTTCGAGTAGGGCTGCAGCTTCAGCGATCGCTCTGCGGAGACAATCCTGGATGCGCCTGTGCTCCTTTGCGGAAGCCTTCAAGTCTTCCTTTACCAATGCCCCTTTTGATGGTGCCACCCTGTTTGGACCCAAAGTAAAGGAGACTCTCACTCGGTGTGAGCAAGAAGGTAAGACCCTGTCTGCCGTAGGGGTCCGTTTTACCGCCCCAACCAGACCATACCCCAAAGGGCAAAGAGGCAGAAAAATGTGGTTCCGAAAGACTCAGGGATTTTCCAGTCCACAAAGAGTGATGCCCCCTCAAGAGGCAGAGGAGGGGGAGAAATGGAAGACGCTGCCCAGGCAGCAGAGGGGGTCCACAGAATCAGGGCGACAGGGATAGCGTCCCTGGGAAACCCTTCCAGCACTCCTCAGTGGAGGCCCAACTGTCCTGCTCTGGAGGCAGTCGGGGGTCGCTTGGCTTTATACCCAGAGGCCTGGCTAAATTTCACTTCAGATTCTTGGGTAAAAAGCATAATAACCAGAGGATACAACATCCCATTTATAACCATTCCCCCTGATCAAAAGAGATTTCCAGATGTTCCACCCAATCTGCAAGATCAAGCAGCCATAGAAATAAGAAAGCTGCTCAAAAAAAGAGTCATCCAGCCAGTCCCAGCGGACCAGATAGGATCCGGAACTTACTCAAGGTTCTTTTTAGTTCCAAAGAAAACAGGGGACTGGAGGCCAATATTGGACCTCAGCAAACTCAACACCTTCATAAGGAAGGAAAATTCCAGATGGTCACGTTACAATCGATCCTTCCCTTTCTGCAGAAGGGCAATTGGATGTGCTCTATAGATCTCAGGGACGCGTACTACCACATCAAAATGGCCAGAGCGTCCAGAGATCACCTGCGCTTCTGGCTGGGAGCCAGTCATCATTTCCAATTTCGAGCTCTGCCCTTTGGTCTCACCTCAGCCCCCAGGGTGTTGTCCAAATGCATGGCAGTAGTGGCGTCTCACCTGAGGCGGCTAGGATTCTGGGTGTTTCCGTATCTGGACGACTGGCTCCTCACCGCCACCACCAAGCATCGTCTTGTACAAGCCAAGGACTACACAATCAACTTTTGTTCCCGTTTAGGAATCTCAGTCAACTTCGAAAAATCTGCCTTATCGCCCTCACAGCATGTCCCTTTCATAGGGGCGGAGTTAGATACTACTACAGCTCTGATCAAGCTTCCCCAGATAAGAGTGTCAGCCCTCAGGGATCAGGTCGCTATTCTTCTTCGGAACAAGAAAGTTTCTGCTGCGCAAGTGCTGAAAGCCCTGGGCATGATGGCAGCTACCCTTATTGCAGTTCCTCTGGGCAGGATGCACATGAGGGTCCTCCAGTGGCTGATCTTCACACAGTGGTCATTCCAACAACTTCCTTTGTCACACGACATCTTGATCACAGAATCTTGCAAACGGGATCTTCGGTGGTGGTTGAACAGCCAAGATCTAACAATAGTTTGCCCGTTTGTACTACCCAGCCCTACAGCCACAATAACCACGGACGCTTCCCTGATGGGGTGGGGGGGACTTTTTCAGGGGAGAACGGTCCAAGGAGAATTGTCCAAGATGGAGTACAATCTGCACATCAATGTCCTGGAGTTAAGAGCAGTGTTTCTAGCGTTGCAACACTTTCACGAATCCCTACCTCTAGGAACAGTGGCAGTTCAGACGGACAATATGTCAGTGGTCTGGTACATAAACAAACAGGGTGGAACCAGGTCTTACCAATTATGCAGAGAGGCCCTGAGAATTTGGCAGTGGGCTGCATCCACAGGTCGCTTTCTGATAGCAACGCACATCCCGGGGTCATCCAACGTCATCGCGGACAGGTTGAGCAGAGCCATCCTGTTGCCACACGAGTGGTCCCTCAAAAATCAAGTGGCGGAGAGGATTTTCCGCAGATGGGGCCAGCCTTGCTGCGATCATTTTGCATACCCCTTAAATGCCAAATGCAGAAGCTACTTTGCCCTACTTCCCCCTCTGGGGGGGTGCCTCCAGGGACGCACTGGTGCACGATTGGCCCCCGGGTCTCCTATATGCATTTCCTCCTGTTCTGTTGATACCCAAATTCTTATAGAAAGCCAGGAGTCTGGAAAGGACGATCATTCTAATAGCACCATTCTGGCCTCGACAGATCTGGTTTCCCTTTCTTCAAACCCACCAGATGGAGGAGCCATGGATTCTGGACCCAGTGCCAGACCTATTGACTCACTCGTCGGGAGTTCCTCACTCATCTCTTCAGTCCCTCAAACTGACAAGCTTGGCTGCTCTGCTTCCCAATTTAGCCAGGTCGGATGTTTTGTCCCCAGCAGTACAGCACATTCTAGTTTCTTCCCACAAAGTTTCCACCAGGAAACTATACAGGAGCAAATGGAAACATTTTGCGTGTTGGGCATCAGGGCAAGGTATAGATCCCTTGGTGGCCCCGATACACAAAATCTTGGAATTTTTATCTACACTCTTTCAAGAAGGGGCCTCTACATCCACGATAAGAGTACAGTTAGCTGCCATATCTTTCACCTCCGTCCACCCATTTGAGATCCCGTTTTTCCATGGAACTTGAATTTGATGTTATCCCAACTTATGTTACCACCCTTCGAACCAGCTTCAACGTGTCCACTTAAGTATTTGTCTTGGAAGACTCTTTTTCTTATTGCTGTCACTTCAGCTCATAGAATATCAGAGCTACAGGCCTTGTCCATTAGGCCACCATACATGGTTTTCCATCCAGACAGAGTCTCCTTGCGTACTAATCCGTCATTCCTCCCGAAGGTATGTTCTGTGCTTAATATCAATCAATTTATAGAGCTTCCCACCTTCTTCAAAAACCATTTGAACAAGTTGGAATACATGCTGCACAAATTGGATGTACATAGGCAGCTGAGATTTTATCTGGACAGAACAAAGGATTGCAGGAAATCGGATCAACTGTTTGTCTCATTCGCAGATAATAAGAAGGGCATGGCAGTAACAAAATGCACGTTATCCAAATGGCTTTCGGACTGCATAAATTTTGTCTATTCAGCTTCAAAACAACCACTTCCGTTCAAGCCTAAGGCTCATTCTACTAGGGCCGTTTCTACTTCTCTAGCCCATGCCGCTCGTCTACCGTTGGATACTATTTGTGCGGCGGCGACGTGGGCTAAGCCTCATACGTTTGTTACTCACTACAAAGTGGACAGGACCTCCAAGGACAGGGCATCCTTTGGTTCCACTGTTCTCAGGAACGTTCTTCCGTGAGTCACCCAGGGTAACGGAGCTAGGGATGCTACCTCTGTGTAAGAACAAATGGTGAGATCGAACAATTTCAAATAAAGAAGTTATGTTCTTACCATAACGTTCCATGTGAATTGTTCATCTCGCCTTTGCTCTTACATCCCTCCCTCCTTCCCCCACCGCGTTCTGGAAGAACTGGTATGACTGGTTGGTCTTCTCGGGGTTATCTACACTACCTAGTAATTGGTAGGTGACACATTAGGTATACACCTATCTGTATTTAGTTCATATGTTTCAGGTTCAAGTGTGTGATTGCGTGAGCGTTAGACGCAGTGGTTAGTAGTGCGTTTTGGATTCTTGAAAACTAGATCTGAGGGATAGCAGAGGAGGATCATGGGAAATAGACTGCGCCTCGAGCTTCTCTTAGATGCAGAGCTTGTGATGCGGCCGACTCGGAGCCTAAGATCGGCTCCAAACCCATGTGTAACAACAAAGGCGAGATGAACAATTCACATGGAACGTTATGGTAAGAACATAACTTCTTTTTTGTCAAAATCAAATCCTTCTGCTGGTAGGATTGCATCGTTACTATTAAAGGTCTAGGTTGCTTTCTCATAGCCAGATTTGGAGCATGCACACAATATGCCCTTTCAACTAAGAACTCCTGCTGTGGAATACCAGGCGAGTTGCTTATTTGTGCTTTGATAAAATGTATGCAGTCTGTTCCTTCCAGCTTCTCTGGTATAGCTAAAAATCTCAGGGTTTCCCTACATGCTCTGTCCCCTAATTCAATTATTTTTTGAAACATCTCTTCCTGAGCAATCTCATATTCAGCCAGCCTTTTATTCATTTTGACCTCTGATTTTGCAGCTTTATCACCTCATCTGAATATTTGTTTAAAACTTCTTCCATTTTTTCCAGCCTTTTGTTGTTTGTGTTGATATACTCCATCAGTGTTTCATTTATTTTAACCAGGTCTGTGTGCAGTTGGCTTATATCTGTCAGTAGGTTACTGGAATTCATGTCTGGAAGTTGCATTGCTTTTTACTGAACAGCTGCAGAACATTCCCCAGTCAGTGTTTCTTTATCACCTTTTCCAGCTGATTTTTTTCTAGGTCCTCTGAATTTCTTTTTCCTGGCATCCAGGCAGTACACTTACTAGCCAGTTACTTAAATTTACCCATAAACACATCTACTGACCTTCTCTGCAGAGTTTGTTTTCACACTGGGAGAGCTAGAATTAAGCTGTTACTCAATGTGCAGCCATCTTTGAAGTTAACTGTATTATTTCTTTTTGTTATTCTCACCACAACAAGCCACTCTCAGGCAGGATTAGGATCCATTCCACCAGTGCTTTGACTACTTCTCTAGTTTTCTGGAAAGGTGTGAAATTTGGAAGTAAGTACTCTACAGACAGCAACTTGGTCTTTAGTGCATACATTTACAAACCTGACTCATTTTTCAGGTCTAGAATAGGCTTTGCTCAGACCATTCTTTAGAGGTCCTTTAGTTTACTTCCACTACCCTATAGATTTCTAAGCTGTGATAATCTCTCCAAATAGCTTTAGGCTACTGTAGCAATGACTTAAAGCTGAACATAGCTCTATTGTGTAAGCAAACTTATCTTAATACTAGATGTCTTAATAGATCAGTGATGCAGTAGCTGTCCCCTTCTTCCATCCCCCTTCATTGGTTGATTTTGTATTGTTAGGATGTGGTTGTATACAAACATACATACACACCCTTATGTATATAGTTACTCTTGTTTTACTTTTCCTAGCCTTTTACCTTTCATGGTTATTGCCTCCTTCCTTTAGGCAAGAAAGCTCTGAAGCTTTTAGCACTCTAATTGCCTTTTATATTGTGTTCCGCTTGAGCTCTTGATAGAGCATTTGGAATGCTTCCTAAAATGGTTAGTCATATACTTGGTAGGATTTAACTCAAGTACTACAAGAGGGATCTATTAGTGCATATACTGTTATTATAAGATTTCTTACACAACTGTACTTTCCCCTATCCTAGGTCTGCTGCTGTCTCAAAGGTTATAGAATCTATTTCCCCAATAATTTAACAGGGAAAGCATTTTAGTTGACAATTTTTGCATACCCAAAGTCTTTTTTTTTCTATGTCTGGATTCAATTTTCAGATGTTCATCATGTGGATCAGTGCTGCAGTAGCCTTAGATATATGGATAATATCCTGCCAAAGATATAACAACCGGACAGTTTTCAAAGCTTCATGGTACCTTCCACATGCCCGTATTGTCAGGCAGCTCAAGCTGAGCTGACTGAAAAACAAGTTTTGGTGAGAAGCTCTCCAGAGCTTTACTGCCACCATAGAGTACACTCCTGTGAAGCTTGCTGAACAGATACATTCCCTTCCTTCTCTCGCTATATTTTCTGTGCATTCTTTGTAAAAAAAAAAAAAAACAGGGATGTCTCCTTTCTTTCTCTATCAACCTATCAAAAAGTGTACAGGATTTGGGCATATGATACCACCCTCCAATGCCCACACCCTATGTGTATATTGCCTGGGTATCAGTCACCTTGATTCCTCCTGTTCTGTCTGTGCAAGCTTTAATCAGCATGCTCTGATAGACAGGATAAATAAATGAATCTTGAAGGGTTTGCTTCCATCTTCCTCTGCTGCTCAGGCCTCCACCTTAGGATCCCAAGTCTCCCCCAAATTGGCCAAGGACCAGTCGGCCAAGACAAAAACCAGGCCGACAAGCTACCATAGGACAAAGACAAGCCCCAAAAATGGTCTGTTGAATCCAGCGCCTCTCCATCTCCTCCTCCTAACAGGAAGCATGCTTCTCCTCGTTCCACCACCCCAAGGTTCTCTCCTGAACCTGCCCCCTCCTGGACTTCCCCAGTCCTTCACTCTCCCAGATATTCTAGACCAGGATCAGTAGCCTCATCACTCAGGTCCTGTCACTGCCTCTCCGACACTGACATGGACAGGTTATTGATGTGTTTTCTGTGGGCACAGATGCAGATAGGGGTTCTGCCTGCTCAGTCTCCCTCCAGAGCAATGAGTTCCCAACCCCAGTTTCTCCCGATCTCTCCTCTTGAGATTCAACCCTCGGCTTCAGAACCCTCTGGTCCGAAGCTACCGAGTGTTGAGTGATCGGCGCTAATGGGTATTCTTACCTCAATACCGACAGTGGTTTTGAATGTGTTGGCTCCAACCCTCTCAGGGCCAATAGACTCTTGGAGCAGAGACTTCGGCCATGGGTCTGAGGGTTGGGTGTCTAGTTCAAGGCTTTCGGACCCATCCCTCCCTCTCGATGCTTTGGGGTTCAACAATTCAGCTATGATGTCCCCTCGGTGGCGGGGGGATCTCGAGGAGTTTTGACGCTGATTGCTTCAGCTTCAGTGAAGTTACCCTCAGGCACTCACTCTCCTTCAGCATTCAATGCAGTGCAGAGAGCCCTCTCTACTTCATTGAGAGGCTCGACACTTTCAGCTTCGGACATCGTTTCTGCTTACTCTGTATCTGTGCAGCAGACATCCCTCCTGTCCTCTCAGGGACTGCCTGTTCCTCAGGCCTCAAGCTCTGTTCCACAGCCGGAATCCCAACAGCCTTCTGATGACTCCCCAGACCTTCTCAGTGAGGAGATCCATGGAAAGCAGAAATGCAAGAGGAGGCACTTGGACTCACCACCAGAGTTCTTCACTGATGACACACAGATTTCGAGGGAGGAGATGGGTCCCCCAGATCCCCATCTGGCGATGTCTCCTTTGGAGATATCATGGAAATCCTCAGGTAGAGAGGTGGGTGGTCTACCCAATGCTGTAATCTGGAGAAATCTGTGTTTCTCGATGCCTTTGGTACAGGACCTTCTATATCTTGGGTGTCCCCCCTGCTGATCCTCTGGTCAACCTCATTTCCCACAGGGATTGGAAGGAGCTGGACACAATGGACACTTATTCCCTGTTGTCCAACGTCCTCAGTGGCCCCAAGACAGGCCTTACTGGTCCAAGGGTATCCCTGTCATTGCCATGGTGATTGCAGTGGCCACCAAGAAGGAACTTGCCCAGAAGAGTTCCACTGTCCATCCCCATAACAGGGAGTCCACGGCATTGGACAGATTCGGAAAGCGTGTTTTTTCTTCAGCAACCTTTGCTCTGACGATGCTGAACTATTTGGCCCACATCACCAGGCTCCAGAGAGATTTAATTAAAGAAATCGCTCAGCCTCCTGCAGGGTCCATGCCAGAAGAGGAGAGGAAGGCCATCTCCTCCAAGCTGGCTACCCTTGCCTCCATCTCAAATATGTCTATGAGACTACTTTCGCATGTGGCAAAAGGAACCTCTAGAGCAGCCAGTTCCAGCATTGCTGTTAGACGCCATGCTTGGATGGGACTGTTTGACTTTTTGGAACCATTCAAGGCATCCTTCATTAATGCCTTCTTTGATGGATTGGCCTTGTTCAGTCGTTCTGTTCATGACACTCTCTCCAAGAGCGAGAAAGATTGGAAGATGCTTTCTGCTGTCGGGATCTGCTTCGCTACCCCACAAAGATCCTTTTCCAGGAATTAGCATTGAGGTAAGAAGTTGTGGCTCTGGAAGTCTGAGAGCTCTTCCTTTCAGTCTCAGGAAGATGTTTCCTCCAGAGGCAGAGGAGGAAACAATGGACGCCGCCTCAGGGGCAGAGGGATCCAAAAACCAGGGTTCCCAAGAACCTTTCTCGGAGAAGCCGTTCCAGCAACCCTGAAGGGTTGCCCAACTGCTCCACTGTGGGGGGAGTTGGGGGCTGTCTGTTACTTCACCCCGCAGCCTGGGAAGCCATCACCACAGACCGTTAAGTGTTGACCATCGTATCCAGAGGGTACAATATTCCTTTCCTATCCAAGCCCATAACAAAAAGAACCCTCCCCGATGTTCCACCCAATCAGAGGGAGGCAGCAGCTGGGGAAATTGCCAGTCTGCTAAGAAATTGAGTCATACAACCAGTCCCCCCAGACCAGTCCGGATTAGGCATCTACTCAAGATTCTTTTTAGTGCCAAAAAAGTTGTGGGACTTGAGACCGATTCTGGACCTCACCGATCTCAACAAATCAGTTGCCAAGACAAAATTCCGGATGGTCACCATTCAGTCCATTCTCCCCATGTTACAGGAGAACGACTGGATGTGCTACATAGACCTCCAGGATGCGTACTACCATATAAAAATGAACAGGTGCTCCACAAAGTTTCTCCACTTTCAACTGGGAGCCAGTCATTTCCAGTTCTGAGTACTCCCCTTTGGTCTCACCACAGCCCTCAGGGTGTTCACCAAAGTCATGGCAGTAGTAGCACTTCATCTCAGGCTGCAGGGATTCCAAGTTTTCCCATATCTGGATGACTGGCTCATCGCTGCTTCCACAAGACATTCACTACTGCTAGCTCGGAATTATCTTTTTCAACTGGCTCATTCCTTGCTACTCTCTATCAGTCTCAACAAGTCAAATATTTATCCAGTACAAGTTCTAGATTTCATAGGTGCATGCCTCGACACTCTACAGTTCAAGGCATTCTTACCGCCACAAAGGATTCTGTCATTACAACTTCACCATAAGACAAATCGTACAAATGTCACCCCCCCCGAGTCTAGTTCTTTGAGTCCTGGGTTTCATGGCTGCAACTATTATGATTATTCCCACTGCATGTCTTCATATGAGAGTGCTGCAATGGACCTTAGCAGTACAGTGGTCTCTCTTGGATCTCCCTCTGTCACACCCAGTTTGACTTTCAAAGGTCTGCAAGGAGTCACTGACGTGGTGGCTGCAGCCTCAAAATCTGCTGGAGGGTCGTCCCTTCGTATCTCCTCCTCCCACGGCCACTGTGACTATGAATGCCTCCCAATTTGGTTGAGGGGGGACATTATCTCAGGCAGGCAGTTCAAGGCACATGGTCCTTCCTAGAGACCAACTTGCATATAAATGGCCTGTAGATGAGAGCAGTGCTTCTGGTGTTGCAAGCACTTCAGACCTCTCTTCTGACCATGACCATTGCTAACCAGGCAGACAACATGGCTGTAGTCTGGTATATAAAGAAGCAAGGGGGAACCAGGTCCTACCTTCGTTGTCAAGAAGTCATGAGATTGTGGGAATAAGCGATTTCATCCAACCACTTTCTGATAGCAATGCACATGCCAGGGATGTCCAACATTCTGGCAGACAGGCTCAACCAAACCCTGATGATGCCCCACGAGTGGTCTCTCAAGCCAATATTGGCAGAAGTGCTCTTTCAGAAATGGGGTCAACCTTGCTGCGATTTATTTCTCTCTCCTTCCATCTCAAAGTGCAGCAAGTTTTTCACCATAATTCTCCCTCCAGGGGAATCCCCAAGAGAAGCTCTAGTTCATGCTTGGCCCCCTGGTCTTCTGTATGCCTTTTCTCCTCTGCCTCTTATCCCGAAATTCCTTCAGAAAGCCAGGAGGTTGAAGTGAAAAGTAATCCTCATCGCCCTTTTCTGGTCTCGGCAAATCTGGTTTCCCACACGTTGGTCTCATCTGTTGTGTCCTCCCTGGACTCTGCATCCTCTCTCAGGATCTTCTTTCTCACACGTCCAGTCTCCCTCATCCGGACATTATCAATCTCAGGTTGACAGCATGGCTACTCCACTTCCAGTGATGGCTAGAGTTCCCGGGCTATCCTCCTCAGTCAAAAATATCATTTTAGCAGCTCACAAGTCTTATTTATTTATTTATGCTAGCAAGTGGAAGAAATTTTCAATCTGGACTCATCAACAAGATTGTTGATCCTTTCTTAGCTACTATTCCATTTATTTTGGATTTCCTATGCAACCTCTTCTATGAAGGTTCTAGCTTCTCTACCATCAAGGTCCAGTTAGCAGCCATCTCTAGCTACCACGTCGGGTTTATTTCATCTTCCTTGGCTTCTTCCAAATTTTGTAAGATTTTTCTAAAAGGCACTTTTCTCCTTCGACCTCCGATAAAAGAGGTCATCCTCCCTTGGGATTTTACTTTAGTCCTTCAGGCTTTGACATCTTCCTCCTTTGAATCAGCAGCCAAAGTGGACTTACAACTATTATCTTGGAAATCCGTCCTTTTAGTAGCCATTACTTCTGCAAAAAGAGTTTCCAAACTTCATGCCTTGTCCATCAAGCCTCCTTATCTCATTTTTCCACAAAGACAGAGTCACCCTTCCTACTAACCCCTTCTTTTTGCCTAAAGTCGCTTCAGAGAGTAATATTAATCAAGAGATCGATTTACTGGTCTTTTTTCCAAATTTTCGAAACAGATGTGATTACCAGCTCCATTCTCTGAATGTTCACAGGCAATTAAGGTTCTATCTAGACAGAACTAAATCCCTTCATAAGTCAGATCAGTTGTTTGTTTCTTTTTCAAAGTCCAGACTGGGGACCCCAGTGTCTAAGGTAAAAATTTCCAATTGGATCTCTAAGTGCATTGCTTTGCTTGGCAAACTTAGAGGCATCCCTTTACCAAACAAAATTAAAGCCCATTCCACTAGGTCCATTTCTACCACTTCCGCCTTGTGGTCTAAAGTCTCGTTGGATGACATTTGTGCAGCAGAGACTCCTCAGACTTTTATTAACCACTACAAATTGGACATAATCTCCAGAAGCTGAGATTCCTTTGGCTCTGCCATGCTCCAGAACATCCTTCCTTAGGGCTACCCAGGGTCTATGTAGCTAGGGACTCAGTCCCATGGGTTGAAGATCAGATGAAAGCAACAAGTTCTGATAAAGAATTTATGTACTCACCATAACATTCAATCTGAGTTGTTGTCTTTCATCTGTCTTCAACCTTCCCCTGGCCTTTTTGGAGGACCTGGATGATGTGGCTTAGACCACAATTTGGTCTGCTTGAGCTCCTGAGTGTATTCCCTCATACATAGTTCCTTTTTCTTATAGCTGGATTGACTATTTTCAGTGAGCTCAGTCTGAGGTAATGGTGGAGTGGGGGATAGTGAGTAGAGGAGGAGCTCAGTTCTTGGATCCAAGCTATAAAAATGCAGCCGAGTCGGATCTGAGGTTGGAGCCCGACCCATGGGTTGAAGACAGACGAAAGACAACAACTCAGATGGAACGTTATGGTGAGTACATAACTTCATTTTTGCTTAATTTTGATGATGTTTTATTACTTTCCTCTTCAAGAAAGTTATTCCAAAGCTAGGAGTATTTTGTTTAATGGACTGTGTTGAGACTGTAACATACTTTTAAATGGAGCATTTGCTTTTTTTCTGACACTTTAAAAGTAGCATAAAGTAACTGAAAACATTTTTTTTTTCTGTGGAAATTTTCTGTGTTAATTTTTCTTTTGTTGGGCTGGCATAGTGCGTTAAAGTGCTTTTTAATGTGTGTTTCATGTCAAAAAAGTAACTTTTGTGAACTAATTGTGTTTACTGGCAATTGCTGCTTGTCTTGCCCAGGAAAGAGGCGGCATTTTCGATTTGACAATGGAACCAACTACCGCTCTCATGATCAGTCCTTCTTCTTGGCACGAGAAGGAAAAAATAAGCAAACAGCCTTTCCCACCACAGCAGGCTAGCAGTTTGACTCAGTCATAGGTGGATGATACTGCTGTAGCCATTTGTAATACCTCAGACCATTCATCTTTTACCCTGGAGGTCTCTGGGGTAGCACCTACAGCCACTATAGACTGGGGGTTAGCCGCATCCTGTGAGGCTGTTGGGTTCCCTTCAGTGGGCGGGGGGGCATTCTTGTTATTCTGGGAGTGGGAACAGAGAAGGTTTCCCTGTTGTGTCAGAATGCTGCACCCATCCTTAGAGAAGCAGATGCTGCCATTAGTAACACAGTTGGCCCAATTTTTTCAGTCAAAAAGAAACAGAAACCAAACATGTATCTATTCCTCAAATTTCCTTGGATAGGAATAGTTTACTTGGTTTAATTCAGGCTTTTGATCCTTCTTGTAAAGTTGTTTCTGGTAAAAGAACGGGAGAGATTCCTCTTTTTCCTGAAGAGATTCAAGATTCTGAGTCTAAACAAGAAGATGCAGAGATGGATACAGTTTTTTTCCACAGATTTCTTATTCAGACTCTGAGGAGAGCTTAGTTTCTGATTCTTTGTGTGGGGGTCTTCTATCTGTTTGACTATTGTTATCAAGTCCCTGTGTTTTCAGTGGGAGAACACTGAGGTTTCTCAGTCCCTCAAAACTGTATGAATTGTTGCAGAAGGATTTTCCAGAATCTACACCCATTCCTCCTTTTCGTCTGCTTTAGTGGATGTATGCCACTGCCTGCAATTTTCCTAATAGCCTAACAGCTGCCCCTAAAAAGGTTGATAGGATGTATAAAGTTCCAAATTTTTATACAGTATTCCCAAACCTGACTCAACAGCTGTAGCTCTTTTTAGTTGACCTCACTGATGCTAATTACTTAGTTAATTCCAATCCTACTCTTTCTGGTAAGGCTAGGAAAATTATTGATAGATGTGAAAAAAAAGTATATACACTACTGCAACTTTGAGTTCCAGAATTTTGAATTGTCAGGCTCATATGTTAAAGTTTGTTCTGATAAATTGAGGAATGTTTTATCTACAGTTTCTTCTTGTAAGGAAGAATCTGCTTTAAATAACTTAGTTCTCCTATTGCACAGGCTGCTACTCATTGTTCACAGTGTGTGTGTGTGTGTGTGTGTGTGTGTGTGTGTGTGTGTGTGTGTGTGTGTGTGTATGTGTGTGTGTGTGACTCTGTGGATACTTCTTCAAGGGCTATGACCACTGGCACTCTTTTGAAGAGGTTTGCATGGCTACATTCTCAGAACCTCCAAGATGATGATAAAATTTGATTTTAAATTGTTCCTTGGCTTCAGATTTAGTGTTTGGCCCTTCTGCTGCAGAGGTAGTCAAAAAGTGTGATGAAAGGGGCAAGCCGATCCAAGGAATCACTAAGATTTTTCAAATTGTGCAAGGGATTATCTCCTTATCCAATTTTTAATACCTTTATTGAATTATCACTTAAGACATAGGCAAACATACCTTTATGTAAAATAAAACAAACCATGTTAACATGTTCTCGGTTACAGCCATTATACATCACATACATTCTTGTACACAGTTATCATCAATCCTACATTACATAGACTGATCAATGACTGCCTTCTCTTAAACCTTATTCCTCCATCTCCAAAACATTATTCTGCATGTATTGTTCCCATAATTTCATTTTTTTCTGTGCAATTTGCTCCTACCCTTTTCTAAAAATCCCACTTCTCATTTTTTTATCTCTGTTACAATATTCACTACTTCAAATACAGTTGGTAAACAGTTACATTTTCTAGTGACTGCTTTTTTAGCAGCCACCAGAATTAAACACGGCAAGGCATTACTATGTCCAGACAATTGAGATCCTGTAGCCCAGCTCAAAAATAATGATAATAAAATCCTTAGTTACACTCATTTGCTCACCCAATATTTCTGACAGAGTACTCTGTAGGGAATTTTTAAAGTCTGCCACCTCATTGCACTCCTAAAACATATGTTCCCAGTTACCTCTTTCTTCCTTACTATACCACCACCATTTGCCATCTTCCTGAGGAAAATTTAATTTGAGTCTGCTTGAGTATAAAAATACCTATGCAAATGCTTCCAAGCAAAATTCCTAAATCTTCTAGAATTTGTTCCATACTTGGAAGCAATGCATATGTCTTCACATTGTTTCCTTGAGACTTGCTTATCCACTGTCTCTTCCCAATCTTTTCTAACCTCCTCTGATTGATTCCTATAACAAAGCAGGTCTTTCACTTAGGATTCCCTTATCCCTTTCTCTTTGCTTATACTGTAATATCAATCCATGATGGGGAATGTAGTCTCTAGACTGCAGTTCAAATGTTTTCTTGGCCTCTTCCCTTTCTGTTACCTTTTCCTCTCTTGTTAATTGCTCCCAAAACCTTAGTTCCTTTGGCAGCATTCTCTAGTAAATTTCAGCCCCTCTTGCCTATTCTTTTTACCCATAATTGCAGTCATCTCTATCAGCAAAATCTCCTTTCTCTGTTCTTGTGTTGACTTAGTTCTGCTACTTTATGAATATAATATTCTGTATGGCTGTTGTTAATGTTCATCATATTAATCAGCGCTGCAGTAGCCTTAGAAATATGGGTTATATCCTGCCAAGGATGTAACAGCTGGTCAGCTTTCAAAGCTTCAGGGCAGCTTGAGCTGAGATGACTGAAGACCCTTTAGCTTTTTATATATAGGTAAGGCATATTTTTACCAACCCAAGGAGAAGTTGTGGCAATATTTAATAATGAATTGAAGGAATGTATCTGGGAGGGGAAGAGGGCAATGGTCAAGTGAAGTAAGCTGATCCTTCTAAAAGAACAAGGTAGTTTAGGATTGCATGATTTGAAGGGATATGTTAGAGCTACACAGTAAGACTTATGTACGTAACACAAGCAGAAAGCTATAATTAAAGTGGAAAAGGATGATGATGATGAAACAGGTGGGAAACTCAAGAAATAATGAGAGAGTTAGATTTTGGATACAGATCCTTAAGGTGAAAGTACAGTTTTATAAATTGAACTTATCATAACAGTGGTTGTTCAAATGATATTACAAACACAACTTTCATGATTGTTGCCAAATATAAACTCTTCCACACTCCAAAATTTAGAAAAACATAATTTGGCACAAAAAAAGCAACTTTATTTGAAACCAGGAACAATGTGTAAAAACCAAAAATGAAATAGTGCCTCGGCATATGCCTTCAAGGCATTACATGGATCAGGGAACTACACATGTGTATTGCCTAATGAGCAGGATTTGAAATAATTCACATCACACTAAGGAAATTATTTAGTAACAAACTTTATTTCTGTCACTAAACAGAAAACTAAATAAACTCTATGTAATTGAACAGTAAATCACACTAAAACAGAAAACTAAATAAACTCTAACTAAAATATGAAATTAGAGAATACATTTAAAGAAAAAGGTATGCATCACCGATAGAGAAAGCTTCATCTTGTCTTCAGTCTTGACTGGGAAGCCCCTTTGCAGTCAGGCAGGAGTCTGCATCGGGAAGACATTCCTGGGCAGTGCGTCCACTCCACAGGTGAGTCTTCTGCCCGAGTGCAGAGAGCCCCAGCTATATATAACCAAGTTGTTTACCACAAGTCATGAGAATCAGTACTTTGCAGTGTAGGCTGGGGCTAGATCATTCTGTGGTGTTGGCCACCCACCCCAGAAGGAACAGCAATTCCTGCCAAATACAATGGTTTTGCAATTTTCAAGTGTTACACTGGAGTATTCCAGTGACTTTGCAAGTTTTAGTACTTTACTGGAATATCCCACCACACATACACATACAAGACATATTTCTTAATGAAATGTAGTGACTCTGCTGAAATCACTAAACTGTTCTGAAACACTGCATCTCATGCTTGCTGACACTTCCAGAATATAGCATTACTTAATAAAGAAAATAAGGAGAATGTCGAGATATAGTGAGGCAACAGTCAAATAATCACAGTCACTCAATGTACCCCTCGTTCGTATCACATTCAGCCCCTTGACTGTTGACTCACTTATATCCAACATTCAAGACCGTATTTGCCTATTTATAAACACAATAAGTTAATCCACAATTTCAGAATGCCAATGTATAGGGGAATGTTGTCCACAGATGAGTTTATCCATTGTTTCAGTACAATGTTCTAATTTGTGTGTTCTGTTTGAGAAGTCAATGTAGTTCTCTTCTAAATGAGGTAACCAGTATTGGAATGGATATGATGGAGGTCCAAATACCAGTGACAAGGTTACACATTGACACATTATTTTTGCATTTGTCTAGTAGATGGACATACAAATGCCCCCTTCTCACCCTCCAGATAGTTAGATTTTTTTTCGGAAGTCAAATTAACAGTAGAACATTCTTGTCCAGCAGGGCAGGTAAAAGTACCTTCTGTCCTATTCTGTGCACTAGCAACCCATCCACACCGAATTACTGTTGAGTTGACTCTGGTTGCTTTTACTCTTGGTGTTATGCACTCTGCCAAAGGGACTCCATACAGCACAGAGAGAACAACAACAGTTAGCATTGCATATACTGGAGTTAGAATCTGAAATCAAAGAAAAGTAGCATGATTATTCTCGCAAATAACACCAGTCTGCTGGTACATATTTCCATTTTTACCTTTCCTGGTTTAATAATTAAAACAGTATTGTCATTTCCAGTAGCAATAACTTCTGCTTGTTCAGGTTGTTTATTGGGTCCATGGACCCATATTTTTGCACCTGAATTGATTTCATGCATACCGGATATTTGTTCCCTTTCAAAGGCAGCAACAGGTGGTGACTGCCGTCTGGTGACTGTGCCGCCTAACACAGGTACAATAAATATTTGGGCTACCCTTTTGTTTTCCATACATTTTCATTTGAAGTATTTAACAAAATAATTTTAAATTCCCCTTGGTAATCTGCTTCAGTAACTCCATTTACAGCCTGAACACCTTTCAAAGCAAGTGTTGACTGAGGCACTATTTACTCAAAATACTTTGGTGGAATTTGAATACCAATTCTGGTCTTGATCAGTATTTTGTAGACATTTATCGTATATAGACTCAGTCCTGCAGTCTCAGGTGTGGATCTAGTATGAGCTAATGCACCTGCCTGAGTTTCCCAGTATGTGATTGTTTCTGTCATCACATATGGTTTGGTCTGCAATGCTGGAAATAACATTGTCATTAATGGTGTTTCTGTTTCTGAAATCGGTCTATTATTTAAAATCTGTAATGCCATATTTAGATTATTTTTCCAGTTTTGCAGAATACCATTTTTTAGTTTTCTTAACTGGTCTTTAAGTAATCCATTCATTCTCTCAATTAATCCCGCTGCCTGTAGGTAATAGGGCATATGAAACACCCATTTAATATTATGCTGTTTTGCAAAGTCCTGTACTATTCTACCTTTAAAGTGAGAACCATTGTCACTTCGTATTTGCAAAGGCATTCCATAATACAGAATGATCAAATGTATGGTTTTGAGAGTACTTACCTGTGTCACTTGTCGGCACGGAAAACCAATAAGCTATCCAGAATAAGTGTCTACTGCTGTACATATGTATTGGCTGCCCTTATTAGATGGTAAAGGACCAATATAATCAATCTGCCATATTTGTCCTGGTAACATTCCTTGTCCTATATGTCCCTGAACTGTATGAGGTATAGGCCTTTGTTGTGCATGCTGACATACCGGGCACTGTAATATAACAGTTTTTAATATAACAGTTTTAATTAAATCTAATGAAAGTGCAAGTCCACTTGTTTGTGCCCACCTGTAAGTGGCTTTTTCTCCCAGATGTCCGCATTTCTGATGTGCCCATTTTGCCATCTCTTTCTGCTCAGAATCATCTTGTGTATTAACTTCTGAAATTCTTGTTTGTTCATCTGTAACATAATTAAACCATCGATGTTAAGTTGTCCTCTCTCGCCTTCATTCTTACATGTGGGTTCGGAGCCGATCCTGTGCTCCGACTCAGCCGATTACAAAAGCTCGAAGTCTATAAATTGACTTGTGGCAAAGTAAATATGCCATAGTGCAGTGGTATCAATCCTCAGATCTTGTTTGCCATTTTACGAGTTCAGAAGGTCTTGGCCGTAGCTAAGTGAACTTTTTCATCTGTGTTTTTTTCTTGCATTTATACTTAGTATATAGTTGGATTAGTTAGAAAATACTTAGAATATAGTCAGTATACTACTTTTTACATAGTAGTGAATATTAGGTGTTGTTTAATAGTTTTGCTGTTTGTCAGCAGTTTTGGCTGTCATTTTTCCGCAGGCCTGTGTGTGTGTTTATTGGTATCCCATAGTGGTAGCTTAGATTTCTCTTGTTGTGGAGCCTTTTATTGGCTGTCTATTAGCTTATATAGAGTATTTGATATTGAGGTCTTTCTAGTTTAGTCAGTTTTCCAATTGATATTGGGATTTTCCTACGTGTGTATATAACTGTTTTCTGGTGTGGCGTGTTTCTCTTATAGCAAAGTCCGTTTTTTATTAGAGGACTTTTCTAGTTGTGTGCTCTTCTCTAATTTCTCATTGGGCTAGACCCTTTTAAGTTAGAGGACCTAGTCCTTTTATTATACTGTTGCTTTCTCTTCTTCTTTAGCAGGGCTAGGACCATTTGAGTTAGAGGACCTAGTCCTCTCCTCCTATTACTTCTCCCTTTTTGTGGTGTGTCTTTATCGCCCCTTTAGCTGTGGTTCGTTTAAGTTAGAGGATCTAGGTAATTCCCCTTCTATTGTTTTTCTGTGTCATCTGCTGCTAGTTAGAGTTGTCTAGTATGTCTAAAGATAAAGAAAAGGATCATAAACCTTCGGGTTTTAAGAAGTGCCAAAAATGTAATCATAAAATGTCCATAATGGACGGGCAAACTGTGTGTGTCTACTGTTTAGGGGCCATTCACTTACAAGAGAGTTGTACTTTTTGTCATGCTTTTAGCTCTAGAGTCCTTCAAGAAAGGAAAAACAAGCTTATTTTGAAAGGTCTAAAACCATCTTTTGAGGAAGCTTTAGGTAGTTCTTTATCCTCTCATTCTGCAAAGTCTTCCTCTAGTCAAAAAGAAAAGATGGCTAAGAGGCCATCTCCATTGTCTTCAGAGAGATCTGGACCTCCTGAAAAAATATCTAAAACAATTAAGACTTCCACCTCATTGGCTCCACTGCCTTTGGAGTCGACTGAGGTCATTACCATTGATGAGCCTATATCAACCCCAAGAACTTCGGAGCCGAAAAAAGGATCTTTCAATTTGGAGCTGGTCTAAAGACATTCCTCCGGTCTCCCCTACCTTGCGATCTCCTATTTTACAGAGCTCTCACTCGCCAACCCTTTCCTCTAGGTCCTCTAGGAGCAAACTATCAGATGAAGATGTGGAGAGGGTGGTGCGCAGACATTTGAAGGAGCCGGGGCTAGCAAATTTGCTCTCGGCTCCGGCCCAGCTGGCTTCGGAGCCGTCTGAACCTTGTACATCCACCAATGTTCCTCCTCCGAGCCATACTAGTCTGTTGGAGCTAGAACATCCAGTACCGCTTCTAGTAGAACCTTCAGCTCTGGCACCCCATGAGGCCTTACTGGAACCGATAATCTGCTCCGACACTCTCTGTGCCATCCGTGGTGTCTAGGAGCTGAAGTTCACTAGTTGGCCCTGAGGGAGATTCTTGGACCCAAGCCTCCTTGGTTCCAAGTCTACCTGTCAGTGTGTCAGCTCGGCCGAGCTCGGTTCCTGCATCGGCTTCAAAGCCAATTTCCCTGGAACTGAGGGCTACCCCTGCTTCTTCAGAACCGGTGGTGTCCTCAAAACCGGGGGAGTCGGCCTTTGAGATGATGAGGAGCATGCTGTCCAAATCTACAGCTCTACACAAGGATGCTGATGTTCTTCTCCCAAAAGTGCCGGCCTCTGTCTTGGCGCCATCCTGTCTACAGGACAGCAGAGATCCGCAGCCTCAAGGAACCCCCCCCGGAGGGGGTCCCCATTCTTCTGAGACCTCCCCAGAATACTCTTCTGAGTTGCCTCCTCGGATGGAAAATGCAAGAGGAAGCATGTAGACTCCCTTGATGAGTCCGTCACCTCAGACACTGACCTCAAGGAGTCAGAAAGGTCCCCAAGGTCATCCTCTGATGATATCTCCTTTGTAGATATCCTTGAAATCCTGAAACAGAGAGGTGGCTGGCCTACCTTCACCCCTTCTGATGAGGAGTCGGTGTACCTGAAGTCTTTTGGATCTCAACCTTCAGCCTCTTGGTTGTCTCCGCCTTTTCGATGAGCTCATGGACTTTGTCAGTCGAAAGGCATGGGAATCACCTGACACCATGGAGCCAGTCCCTTGGAGGCCAAACAAATTTCTGTCAGCCCTCAAGGAAAAGGATTTCTTGACAAAAGGTGTGCCAGTAGATGCTATGGTGGTGGCAGCAGCCACCAAGAAGGAGTTTGCAGAGACATCCTCATCTGTCCAGCCATCGAACAAATAGTCTCGAACAATGGACAGATATGAGAAGTGTGTTTTTTCTTCAGCAGCTTTTACCCTTAGATAGCTGAATTGTCTTACCCATTTTACAAGACTTCAGAGAGATCTCCTAAAGGAACTAGGAGATACCCTATAAGGTACTTCAACTGCGGTGGTACCAGAAAAGGTTACCACTCAGTTATCTACCTTAAACTCCATAGTGAACTCCTCCATGAGACTGATATCATATGCAGCAAATGGAGCGAGTAGGGTAGTGGGTTCAGAAGTTTCCCTGAGGAGACACTCCTGGATGCACTTGTGTAACTTTGTGGAACCCTTTAAGTCTACCTTCACAAATGCCCCCTTTGACAGTTCCTCACTGTTTGGACCTAAAGTTAAGGATACACTCACCAGATGTGAGCAGGAAGGGAAAACTCTCTGTGCATTGGAGTACATTTTTCTGTCCCTTCAAGACCCTATCCTAAAGGGCAGAATGTTGGGAAGATGTGGTTCAAAAAATCACAGAGATATTTCTCTGACGCATGAGGTGATTCCTTCCCCAGGGGCAGAGGGAGAGGAAATAGTGGTAGACACCATTCTAGAGGCAGAGGGGGTCTGCAGAACCAGAGCAACCATGGTTCCTTTCACAGACGTCCCTATCAGCACTCCTGAAAGGAGGCCCAACTGTGCTACCCTGGAGACATTCAGGGGACGTTTATCTTTGTACCCAGAAGCCTGGCACAACATTACAAAAGACAAGTGGGTACAAAACATAATATCCAGAGGATATTCCATACCCTTTTCCTACCCCCCTCCTCTAACCAAGAAAATCCCGGATGTTCCACCTAATCACAGGGATCAAGCAACCGTAGAGATCCAAAAGTTGCTAAACAAAAGAGTCATGCAAACCGTTCCCGCAGACCAGATAGAATTCGGAACTTACTCAAGATTTTTTTTAGTACTGAAAAGAACAGGGGACTGAAGACCCATATTGGGTCTCAGCAAACTAAATGAATCAGTAAAAAAGCCCAATTTCCAAATGGTGACACTGCAGTCTATACTCCTCTTTTTAGGGAAAGACAATTGGATGTGCTCAACAGACCTCCAAGATACGTACTACCACATAAAAATGGACAGAGCATCGAGGAGTCACTTACGCTTTTGGCTGGGAGCCAGTCACTATCCATTTTGTGCTCTGCCCTTTGGTCTCACTACAGCCCCCAGAGTGTTCACCAAATGCATGGCAGTAATAACGACTCCCTTGAGACATCTTGGATTCCGAGTGTTTCTGTACCTAGACGACTGGCTCCTGACTACCAACCACCAAGCATCTACTTCAATGGGCCAGAGACATGACCCTACAAATTTGTGCTCAGCTAGGCATTATAATAAACTTACAGAAATCTGCCTTGTTGCCCTGTCAGCATGTTACCTTTATAGGCGCAGAAATAGACACCGTTTCAATGATGGCACGCCTTCCTGCCAACAGAATTGCGAATCTCAAACAACAGATATTGCTTCTTCTTCCCAAACACAAGGTCAGGGCAAAGATAGTGCTCAAACTACTGGAAACAATGGCCTGAACCATAACCCTCATTCCCTTAGCCAGGATGCATATGAGAATCCTACAGTGGTTACTCTTCTCCCAGTGGTCGCTTCTGGAACTTCCTCTGTCTCACCCAATCATAATAACAGAAACTTGCAAGAAGGATCTTCGTTGTTGGATTCAATCCAATGAGTTAACCATCAGGAGACCATTCGTTCCACATCAGCATGTTGCTACTTTGACCATGGATGCTTCCCAGATAGGGTGGGGGGGCATTACCTGGTAAAGACAGTCCAAGGCATATGGTAAGAACACGAGGCCCATTTGCACATCAGTGTTCTAGAGGTGAGAGCAGTACTTCTGGCGTTGCAAGCACTCCACAACTCTCTTCCTCTAGGGACGATTGCTATCCAGTCAGACAATACGTCAGTGGTATGGTATATAAACAAACAGGGAGGAACCAAATCATACCCAGTTTGTTGAGAAGCTCTGAGGGTTTGGCAGTGGGCAATATCTTCCCAAATCTTTCTAGTCGCAACACACATCCTGGGGAAATCCAATGTGATAGCCAACAAGCTCAGCAGGGCAATGTTGATGCTTCATGAGTGGTCTCTGAATCAGAAAATAGTGGAAGAGATCTTCTGCAAATGGGGCCAGCCTTGCTGCAATGTTTTTGCCACCCCTATAAATGCCAAATGTAGCAGCTACTTTGTCCTAATCTCCCCTCCAGGGGAGACTCCCAGAGACGCACCTGTTCGCAATTGGCCCTCAGGACTTCTTTATGCCTTTCCCCTGTTTCCCCTTACATTGAAAGTCATCCAGAAAGCAAAATTGTTGGGAAACAAGATGATTTTCATTGCTCCATATTGGCCTCGTCAGATCTGGTTCCCCTTTCTCGGTCCTCATCTGCTGGAGAATCCATGGATTCTGGACCCAGTTCGAGACCTGCTGACACATGTCAGGAACACTCCATCCCTGTCTCCATACCCTCAACTTGACAGCTTGGCTGATCCACTTCCAACCTTAGTCAGGCTTCAGGATTTCACTCCAGCGTAAAACATATCTTGATATCCTCTCATAATGTTTCTACCAGAAAACTATATGCTAATAAATGGAAAAGATTTTCTTTCTGAGCGCAGACCAGAAACATACACTGTCCCAATCTCTTAAATTTTGGATTTACTTTCGGAGCTCTTCCAACAAGGCTCAGCTGCTGCCACAATTAAAGTCCAGCTAGCAGTTATCTCCAGATTCCACTTAGGATAGCATACGCCTAACTTGATGGCACATAGACAGTGTGAAGCCTTTTTGAAAGGCACTTCCTTATTGAGACCTCCATTTAAGGAACCTGTTCCTCCTTGGGACTTAAACTTTGTCCTATTGCACTTAACCTCACCACCCTTTGGACCTTCATCCAATTGCAATGTAAAGTTCCTCTCTTGGAAAACTTTTTTTCTGGTAGCCTTAACCTCAGCTAGTAGAGTTTCAGAGCTACAAGTGCTTTCAGTCAAACCGCCTTATTTGATCTTCCATAAAGACAGGATTTCGCTTCGAACTAACCCATCCTTTGTCCCTAAGATTTTCTCCCAGTCTAATATTAACCAATCAACTGAACTTCCAGTGTTTTTCCGTAACTATACCAACAAGGCAGAATACAGACTTCATCAACTTGATGTGCACAGGCAATTGTGGTTCTACCTCCACAGAACTAAAGAATTCAGAAAGTCAGATCAGTTATTCATATCCTTTTCGGAGGCAGAAAAGGGTATCTCAGTCTCTAAAGTCACATTATTTAATTGGTTTTCTAATTGAAAAGGGTATCCCAGTCTCTAAAGTCACATTATCTAATTGGCTTTCTAATTGCATAACTTTTATATACTCTTCCAATAACAAGGAACTCCTCTTCAAAGGTTAGTAGCAACATCCACTGCCTTACAAGCCAGAATTTCAGTGGACAATATTTGTGCAGCCGCAACGTGGGAAATCCCACATACGTTTAGTACTCATTACAAAGTTTATTTGGCCTCCAGGGACAGAGCTTCCTTTGGTTCCATGGTGCTCAAGAGTGTATTCCCATGAGCCACCCGAGAAAAAGGTGCTAAGGACGCTGTTCCACATGTAAGAATGAAGGTGAGATAGGACAATATGACATAAAGAAATTATGTACTCACTATAACATTCTACATTTGTTGTCCATCTCACCCTCATTCTTATGACTCTACCCACCTACCCCTGACCATATAGTCCTAGAAGACCTGGTAAGAAATTTTGCCCTTTCTTTATGTTGGAGACCTTTCACTATTGTTTCTCCTTTACCTGAGTGTACAGTATAACTATTTTCTATTATAGTCAGGAGCAAACAAAATCTGAGGATTGATACTACTGCATTATGGGATAACTACCTTGCCACAAGAAAACTTAGGGACTTCGAGCTTTTGTAATCGGCCGAGTCAGAGCTGAGGATCGGCTCCGAACCCACATGTAAGAATGAAGGGCGAGATGGACAACAAACATAGAACATTATGGTGAGTACATAATTTCTTTTCCTAGAGAGAGTGCAGAACAGTGTGCATCAACATGATAAACTGTTGCAGTACCTTGACATATCATTTCCCAAACTGATTGTCATAATTATTTTCCCCAAATGTCTTTAGAATGAATTTTCCAATTATTTTTCTGCCATGTAGGCAACCAGGTTGCTAGTCTATTTGCTACTGACCAAGAATCAGTATAAATATGACATGTAAAATCACAAACAAACTATCGAAAATAACGAATGGCAAGCAATGAGAATAATCCGTTTATTAAATATAGAACTAAAGCGCTTTTCGTACGTAGCATGTACGAACTTCATCAGAAAAGGGAACAGAGAATTAAATTGCTATATAAATATATACGGATTATTCTTATTGCTTGCCATTCGTTATTTTCGATAAATATGACATGTACCTGGCATCTCCTGTTTCAATGCTTGATATACAGCATATAATTCTGCATACTGACTACTTTTACCATTCCCTGAAGATGTTAAGATCTTCTTAGTTACTGGATTATAAGACACAGCCCTCCAGCATCTTTTGTTTCCCACATATTTTGACGACCTGTCAGTAAACCAAACATGCTTACATTGTGTGAGCGGCACCTGCAAATACTACATTCCCCATTTTACTGGAGATTCATTGACTGGCACAGTTTTGTCAGTAACAGATACTTGCTGATCTATTGGTATTTGAGCTACCTTTTCATGTAACATTACTACCACATTAATTCCAGGTTTAGCCTTATCTTGAATATACAATTTTCATTTAATAATACTCGCTTCTTGTGCATGACCTATTCTATGCATTTTGGGTGAAATATCATGCATTGCATAATAGGAATTTCAGGTCTTTTATCCATTGTTGATGCTTTGCTTTTAAGTTTAAAATACTGAATTGTCCCTGCAACCTGTACTTTTGAATTAGTCCTGCACTATCAATAAACTCTCTTTTAGCCCACATTGCCCTAAGTAGTCTCAGAGAATTTACTATACTAGCACTGTCAAAGTAAATATTTACTGGATGCAAATACTGCAGAACATTTTGTGCAGCTTCTAGCTCAGTCGTTTGTGCTGACATGCATTCTGGTAACTTAACCATAATTGGTTTGTCTCCCTTTTGGAATGTCTGTATTGCAAACCCAATGTAGTACTTCCCATCCTTCCAGAAACATGCACCATTTACATACACTGTAGAGGAATGCCTGATAGCGTCTTCTGTGATTTTTACTGTTATTTAGCAACATTTGATTGTTAAATGTGGAGTTAAAACTATAACCCCAGAGAACATTGTCTGTTTTATTTCCAGGTAAATGGCAAAAAATTGTTTAATGTAGGGATTTTTTTTTTTTTTGGCTACAAAAAGTAAGCTGTCTTAACTTAGTGTTCATTTTCTGAGATGCCTCTTATGGCCAAGCCTGTAATAACACCACTGAGAGTGTGTCCTTCCATGCTGCAGCTTGCAAAACAAGATGTAATTTATTGGTGGGAGCTATTAGTTCCGTTGCTTGTGCTAACTTTTGCTTTAACATTTTTTATGTTTCCCATGAATTTTTGCAAATCTGAAATTGTCAAAGACTGGCAATTGCAGAATGTCCCATATCCTTTTCTAGCAAGGAGGCCTCCCTGACAGTCTGACAATGATTCCTAGAAATGTTACTTTTGTGACAGAACTGTATTTTGCCTGTATTTACTTTGAAACTTGCTTCTTGCAACTGTCTCAGAACGTTTCTCACCTCTGATATGTTTTTTCTTCACAGTCTCTGACTGTATTAGAATGTAACCTTGTCATCTTTACTTGCATCTTGTAAGAATGTTAAAAATATCTTCGTCGTCATGCTGTGCCCATTCTAGCATCCTGTCGGAAACTATAATATTAAAATAATAACCTTGTAGTTAACACTAATGACGTGCATATTCCCCTTTGAGCTGTTATCTGCTTTATTTTTAATCCTTTAAATCCTGATGTATTCCTATGTTAGCACGGAGCTGTTAACACTTATTAAATTCTGAAAAGAAAAAAAAACTGTATTCATGTAACTTAGCACATATACTTTCTAACCAGTATGTCATGTTTCTTTAACATTGGCATGTGTTTTTCATTAAGCTCCGATATTCCTTATCTCTGTTAAAAACATTCCACTGTGAGCAGTAGGGCTGAAACATTCCGGCTGTCTCTACAAATTGTAAACTTTAGCATGATTTAAACAAAAGCAAGGATATCTGTTTCCACAGTTTAATTGGAGTGCTATACTCCTGTATACACTGATCAAAGCAATGAATGCAGTTACACATATAAACCTTTTCTTAAACATTTCAAAACTTGTCCGTGATGCCAAAATAATCCATTGCCTAATGAGCAGGATTCGAAATAATACACTTCACACTAAGGAAATTATTTAGTAACAAACTTTATTTCTGTCACTAAACAGAAAACTAAATAAACTCTATGTAACTGAACAGTAAATCACACTAAAACAGAAAACTAAATAAACTCTAACTAAAATATGAAATTAGGCAATACATTTAAAGAAAAAGGTATACATCACCAATAAAGAGAAAGCTTCATCCTGTCTTCAGTCTTGACTGGGAATCCCCGTTGCAGTCAGGCAGGAGTCTTCATCAGGAAAACAGTCCTGGGCAGTGAGTGTATCCACTCCACAGGTGAGGCTTCTGCCTGAGTGCAGGGAGCCCAAGTTATATATAACCAAGTTGATTACCACAAGTCATGAGAATCAGTACTTTCCAGTGTAGGCTGGAGCTGTATCATTCTGTGATGTTGGGCACCCACCCCAGAAGGAACAGCAGTTCCTGCCAAATAACAATGATTTTACAATTTTCAAGTGTTACACTGGAGTATTCCAATGACTTTATACGTTTTAGTATTTTACTGGAATATCCCAGCACACACACATACAAGACATATTTCGTAATCAAATGTAATGACTCTGCTGAAATCAATAAACTGTTCTGGAACACAGCATCGTCTCTCATGCCTGCTGACACTTCTAGAATATAGCATTACTTAATAAAGAAAATGAAGAGAATGTCGAGATGTAGTTAGGCAACAGTCAAATAATCACACTCACTAAATGTACCCCTCTTTCGTATCACAACATATCATTAATGGGAAGCTGTTCAAAGTGCCACGAGTATTTAATTGTTATCAAAAAATAGTGATTTATGGGTTACTTTGCTCCTGTAATAAGTTTTACATTGGTAAGACCATACATCAACTTAGGATGAGGATATGTGAACACATCATCACATCTGAGATGTCAAAAATAACTCTCCCACCAGCCCTGTAGCATCACATTTTTTCAAATATCATAATAGTGATTCGGATTTATTGAAGTTCTTTATAATGTATGTGTTGACATGTTCTGATTTATATTTAGATCCTTCTTATATGTTATTACAGAAGGAGGATTGGTTTATTTTCACTTATGATACTTTGCAACCAAAGGGCCTTAGCAATGAATTACTTATGAAATATTTAATATAACAGCTTTGGAAGTATCTTGGAACCTCATTTCATAGAAGTCAGGATATGTGTATTTTTGTAATCAACTGGCTTATTGTTATTATTATTGTTACTGTTGTTATTCTGTGAACTCATTTGTTTCAGCTGAATTATTTTTACTTTAGGTTTTCATTTAAATTCATATGCATTCTGGTATGTTCTGTTGTTCTATTGTCCAGTTTAGTAATGTTCTATTTCTTAATATTAATATATTAATTATATTAATATATTAATATCTTAATATACTTAGCTTAAACAATACAATCAGCCAGTTACATGCACTGTTAGACATCCACTCATTTGACATCCTATGTCTAACATAAACATGGCTCAAACCAGCTACCCGAGACAATGAAATAATCCCACCTGGTTATAATATTTTAAGATCTGACCATATAACCAAAAAGGGTGGTGGGGTTGCAGTACTGTACAAATCTGAGTTACAGGCTACACCTGTAGATATTCAACCACCATCACCAAGCAATATTGAAATCCTGATTACTAAGCTTCAGATTAATGCTAGTAAATCCTTATACATTATTTGCTCCTACCTTCCTCCAGGCAATAATATTAAAACCCTTGAAAGTACCCTTAGCTGGCTCACTATATCTTTCCCACAAGAAACCATAGTGCTCGGCGACTTTAATATTGACTGGAATAGTTGCACCTCTGCCAAACCTACCACCCTTATACATTTATATGGCTTTTACCAAACTATCACTACCCCCACTAGAATCCATAAACCCAGTAACAAACAAAGCACCTTAGACTGGATATTAGTAAATACTGATCCCCTCTCATATAATACAGGTATCCTTCCAGATGATATTAGTGACCACTCAGTTACTTATATAATTAGGCAAAAGTCCTTTATTCCTAACCAAAACATCTTTATAACTATGCGGAACAAAAAAAAAAATTTGACCCACTAATTTCCAGTCAGAACTTAAAGCTTGTAATTGGGCACCAATAAAACACATCCCTCTTGACGAAGCAGTGTCATATTTTAACTCTAAATCCTTGCATATCCTAGAACACCATGCCCCCACTCACACTGTTAGGACCAGGAACAAAACTGCTCCCTGGCTCATAAAAGAGACTAGGCATAAAATGCTTATTAGAAACAAAATCTGGGCCAAATGGGGAACAACTAAAAACTCAACAGATCACCAAAACTTTAGACAACTAAGAAACATCACAAAAAAAGCTATACTTCTTGACAAAAAAAAAATTTACTTCAAACTCCAACAAACCCATCAACAGAATCCACAAAGCTTCTGGTCAGGTATAAATAGACTCCTATACCCAAGACACTCCAAGACACCAACCCCTTCTGGCTTCTCTCATAACTCTCCCAACCAGATTGCTGATGCCTTCAACATCTTTTTTACAGACACAGTCCAGTCTCTAGCAAATACCCTACCACCTGTTAGCTCATTTGAGCTACCCTTTTCAACTACTTTACCTCCTACATTACATTTACAACCTGTCCCTACATCCCTCATCTGTACGCTACTTCAGAAACTAAAACCATGTAAACCCTCAGCTGACCTGCTGCCAGGGGAACACTTACAAATTGCAGCAAAAGTGCTTGCCTATCCCATTTCTATCTTGATAAACAGAACCATAACTGAAGGATCCATCCTATCTCTTTGGAAAATCTCCCATATTATCCCACTTCATAAGGGGGGGTAACTCAAACAAACTCTCAAACTTTCGTCCCATAGCCCTACTCTCTCCATTAGCAAAAGTCATGGAAAAATGTATCCATCAGCAACTACTTGATCACCTTCTCCAAAATAACCTACTTGCTGACTGTCAAGATGGCTTTAGGCCATTCCATAGTACTACCACTTCACTCTTATCCTTTTATGACTGCATCAATAAAAATAGAAACAATAACAAGCTGTCTTCTGCTCTCTTTATAGACCTCTCAAATGCTTTTGATATTGTCAACCATCAGCTTCTTTTAGATATCCTTAAATCACTTTCATTAGATACACAGGCAGTCCAATGGTTCAAGTCCTATCTAGAAAATAGACAACAGGCTGTCCTCTAGGACAATTACATATCCACTCACCAACCTATTACCCTTGGTGTCCCTCAAGGCTCTATTTTGGGACCCCTCCTTTTCTCTATCTTCATTAATTATCTGAATGCAAACATTCCTCAAGCCACCTGCATACAATATGCAGATGATTCTACATTACTCTCTTCGCCTGAACTCCAGTCCATCACCCAAAAAGTATTTAATCTAGTAGAAAACCGGTTTCTTAATCGCTGTCTCCTCCCGAACCCCAAGAAAACTAAATTACTGCTGTTCACTCCCACACAGAAGTCCTCCCCTATTGATATCACAGTCACATTCAATAATGGCACTGTCATAGCACCTGACACAACCACTAAAGTTTTAGGGGTAACAATTGACCATCACCTCAACTTCAACTCTCAAATTAATCTAACCATTAAATCAGTCAACAGAAAACTAGGTTTCCCTTACAGGATCAAACCTTTCCTTACTCCTTTAGCCAGAACTACCATTGCCCACACACATCTCATCTCCACACTCCTATATGCCTCCCCCATCTACACTAATCTATCCAAAACTAACCTCAATAAGCTAGCAACCTCCTACCATAACATTGCCAGATTTGCCCTGGCTCCCCATTTAGAATATACCAATGTCAAAATCTTCAACAGCTAGGATGGCTGGAACTGCAAAACCAGCTCCTCTTTCAGCAGCTTACTATCACCCACAAGATACTACAACATCCCAGTAATACTCCTATACTCTGTAACCTTATCACTCCTTACAAGAAATTTACAACCCTACGGTCAACTAACAAATTACTAGTAACCATCCAGAAATCCAACAGTAAATCAGGTGACTGTATTTTCACTAACTCTGTGGGAAAATCTTGGAACAAACTTCCCACTGACCTTTCTTCTCTGTCTTCAACACCACTTTTCAAGAAGCACCTAAAATCTTTCTTTAAAACACAATGGCTATGTTCATGCACAAACCCTGACTAATAAACTTTCCCTGAGCATTAACCTTCTTAAATGCTTACTGCATGTGTAGAACAGGTTTTATCTGTTCTTTTCCTCTCATGAATTATTGAATCTGAATGCTCTCCACTGGCATGTTTACTTGTCTGTTCTAACGTATCTCTCTGAGGTTTCTCAACCAGTCCTACCCTTCTCTGTGTTTAACAATTAGCTCTCTACTGTGTGCACTATTGTTGTTTCCTCATGAATAACTTCTTGTCTTTTCCTCTCTTGTAACAAAGTAACCACTACTGATATCTTATGATCACTAAAACTGCCTCTGTTGTAGTCTAGTGCTGTACTGTATTTTATATGTATATCACTGTTAAAATTGTAGTATTATTTTTGTATTTTTACATTCTATTTGCATAAAGGAGCTTATCTCTCTGGGCCTCTGCTGAAAATGGACATGTATCCAGTTGGACTAGCCTGGTCAACAAATGTAAAATAAATAAATACATAAATATTTGATGAGCTATTTAAGTGCTTTACTGTGTTTAAAATGTATGCCGAGGTGCTACTTCATTTTTGGTTTTTACACACTGTTCCTGGTTTTTAATAAAGTTGCTTTCTGTGCCAAATGATGTTTTTCTAAATTTTCTAGATACTTGAATGATAACTGCTACCATAGCCTTAGCTATATGAGTTATTTTGTACCAAAGATATAACAGCTAAAGCCCCAGGGCACTTTCTGTGTGCCCAAACTGTCAGGCAGCTCAAGCTAAGCTGAGTAAAAGACAAGTTTGGGCACAAAGCCCATCAAAGATTTCTTCCTAGCAGACAGAAGGAGGCTGATCCCTGAAAGGACAATACTACGAATAACAAAAAATAAATGTCCACACCGACATAAAAACATACCAAAAAACAAGGAGGGTGGAGGGAGGGAGGGAGCAGCTACTGCAGCCGAGATCATTTAAACATCTACTGTTATGGTAAGTTTAACTTACACAACTGTACTTAGTGCATCATTTTGATCACTGCTGTAGTAACCTTAGCTATATTGGTAGATTACCTTAGCTAACTACATTTAGGTGGTGGAAGGAGAAGAGTCAGGATACCCTGGAGAATAGTCCAAGCAAAGCTTGATCTGGATCTAGAGAAGGAATCAGTCTTTCAGTGTTTTGGAAAAGTATGTACAGATGACCAAGCAGCAGATTCTAGAATACTTCTCGAATGCTACCCTTTTCAAAAAGCCATAGATGACGTCAAGGCCCCAGTAGAATGGGCTTGTCCCTGCCTGGAATAACTTTTTTTATGGTGAGTATAAGAAAAGGTAACAGCTTTAGACAACCATTTGGAAATAGTACGTTTTAACACAGGTTGGCTCTTCTTATCTCCACAAGAAATAAACTGATCCAATGATCTGAAAGATTTATTTCTGTCAAGATAGTACCTGAGCTGTCTGTGGGCATCCATTGTATAGAGAATCCTATCTCCATCATTTTTAGGTTCAAGCAAGAAAACAAGATATTTTGGTTTAAAGTAAAATTGGATACCATTTTATGCAGATAAGAAAGATTATTTCTCAAAAAAACTCTGTCCGTATGGGAAATAAGATAGGATTGACTCACCATAAGAACTTGCAACTCAAATACACTTCTTGAAGTGTTCAGAGCAATCAGTAAAACTGTTTTTCCATGTTAAGAACCTCAAGTCAGCCAGATTAACTGGTTAAAATGGCGCAAGTGTTCTGTAGTACAAAATTAAGATCCCAGGGAAAGGACACCAGCTTTCTTGGTGGTCTTTTATGCAAACTCCCTTTCAAGAACATTTTGACATGAAACCACATGGAAAGAGAAGGCTCCATGGGCTGACATGCTGAAATGGCTGAGAAATGAACCTTGATAGAGGCATAAGAAAGGCCATAGGATAGAAACTCACACAAGTATTGTAAAACCAGAAACCAACTAGCCGTGAATGGGTGCTGGGTATGTTGGTGGCACCAACTAGAAAACATTTTCCATTTGCTAATATATGATTTTCTAGTAGCAGGCTTTCTTGCCTCCCTTAATACTTGCTGCACATCCTCAGTAAACAGGTGCCTAACAGGAATTAAGACCCTAACTTCTAGGCAGTCATTTGAAGATGGCTGATGTTGGGGTGTATCAGTTACCCTTATTCTTTTTTGAGTAGATCCAGTCTGTAAAGAAGCTTGTTTTAATTGCCCCTGCCCAAGGATGCCTGGGCCAGTATGGAGTCACCAAGATCATCTTTGTGGATTCCTTCTGAATTTTCTGAAGTACCCCGGCTATAAGTGGAAAGAGTGGAAAAGCATACAAGAACATTCCTGTCCAAGGAAAGAAAAGGCATCTGTCTTCCAGGCCTTCTTAGATGGAATTGTGGAGCAGAATCTTGCCAGATGATTGTTCAAAGAGGAGGCAAAGAGGTCTACATGAGGAACCCCGCAAAGATGGATCAAATCTTGGAAGACTCCCCCCCCCAATCTAGTTTTCATTCATGAAGGCCTGCCCTGGTCCTGTTCCGATTCTCTGCCACAGAGCTTTTCTCTGACAGAATGTAGGATGCCTGTAAGGTGAGACTATACCATGAAGCTATATCCCAAGGTAACGTGGCTAGACTGCAAAAGAGGGAGGTACAACCTGGATCCCCCTTGCTTGTTGATGTACCACATGACTGTGGTATGATCTGTAAGAACTTGGAGAGGTCCTGGGGACCAATGATTTTTCAGCGAGTTGAGGGCCTTGATCAAGACAAGCATCTCCTTGATATTTATGTGTTTGTGTCTGTTCTTGGTGTCCCAAACACCTGTATTTTTATCCCTCCCGAAACTGCTCCCCAAGCAAAGCCAGAAGTGTCTGTGATAACTGACTGCTTTGGAGCAGGGAAGAAGGGGGAGACCTGGATTTAAGGATATATGTTATCTCCACCAAAATATGTCTCTTTGACAAACCCAGCTCTGAGATTGGAAAAATAAAGTGTGTTAATGCTGGGACCAAAGAGAATTCAGATACTACTCTGTCTTTATCATATGGAGTCTTGCCAGGAGTATCGTAAGAATCATAGAAGCCATGAGACCCAAATCTTGAGGTATTCCCTCACAGTGACTGAAGTGTTCTTGGAAAACCTTAGACATACATTGAAGTAAAGATCTACTTTTTCCTGTATAAGAAAAGTTCATTGAACTGACATCCCAGGAACACAATCCTGTGTGAAGGAGTCAAGAAAGACTTTGGAATGTTCTCTTGGAATTCTAGCTTTTGTAAGAGATCACTGCCCCAGGACAGCGCTTCCTGACACCTTGAAAAAGAGTTGGCAAAGATAAGCAAGTTATCTATTTATTGGAAAAATGTGGATAACCAGTACCCTTCAGTGAGCACTCTTGGTGCAGTGGATGGTCCAGACAGTAAGGCAGTGAACTGATAATGTGACCCAGACACATAAAACCTTAAGAAACATTGGAAGTCTGGATGAAAAGGGATGTAATGATAAGCATCTTTTAAGTCTAGTGTTGCCAGGAAAGTTGAAAGAGGAGAAACAGATAACAGGTTGTAAAGTGACATTATTTTATATTTGGGCACTATCACAAACAAGTTTAAGAAGGAAAGATCCAGAACTGGTCTCCAAGTATTTTATTTCTTTGGAACTAGTAACATCCTTGAATAAAACGTTTACCCAACTGGGGAGGAGAAACTGCTTCTCTCTTTCCTTGAGACAGCATGTGATGAAAACCGAAAACATTTTCACTGCTTGTATCTTGCTACCCATGTCCATAAAAAGGCACTTCCAGTTGCTCAGTTTTTTTATTATCTTTTATTAGTCTCTTCCCACATATGATTAGTTGCCATAACAGAATCCTTTTTAATCTATACTTCTAAATACTTCATTTTATCATGTACCCCTAAATATGGATATTGCTGGACCAATCTATGTTTGGGTACATAATTTACAGCTATAGCCTTTGTTTTATCTACATTAATTTTATATCTTGAAAAGACGTGAAACTGTTTCAAGATTTTCCACACTGAGATGAGCTTTTGTGGTCTTTACCAGGCACAAAATAATATTATCTGCAAATAAAGCCAGCTTTTCTTGATTGCCAAACCACTTATCTCCTTAAATTTCTGAGTTACTTATTTTGTTTACCAGTGGCTCTAAATATAAAGCAAACAACAAAAGGGAAAGAGGAAACCCCAGTCTGCTTCTTCTGTTCAGACACAACTTGTCAGAGAGGAGACCTTTGACTTAAATGTTTGCCTCCCATCTTAATATAATTAACCTAATTAATTAATCCTAATTAACCTTATTATTATATCAGGGAATGCAGATGCTTCCATTGCCCTACCCATAAAATCCCAGCTTACTCTATTGAAAGCTTTCTTTGCATCAAGATTCACCAGCAACAGTGGTATTTTCTTACCCTCTGTTTCCCTTTGTACCATTGATCCAGCCACAACCTCTTCTTCCCATTTTTGTATATGTGGTCATGGTGTCACCTCAACTGATGTTGTCAAATTTTTGCCTCCCCTGCACAAAACAACATTGTTCAAGCAATGTTGATAATACCCTTGCCATTCTTTTAGCTATTATAGATATAAACACTTTGTAATCATGGTTTAAAATTGAAATGAGGCTGTATGAAGCTGGGTCTGATGTCTCTTTAACATATTTAGGTATTATTAGCCACTACAGGATTCTTCCAAGATGTTTGTGCTTCTTCTTTTTTAAATTGCTGTTAAACAAAACCTTCCAGATCTTTATCACTTTCTTCCATCCTGGCTTCCAGACTTCCTCAGGAATACCGTGCATTTTTTGAGACTTTCCTGCAGATTGTACGTCTCCATTTTTATCTCATATCCTCCAGTTAACAGTTAATTGTTGAGCTTCATCTACATCTAACATTGGCATACTTAAGTCTTCCATACATAGTTTCATTTGTGCTTTTTCTTGGTGTTCATATTTCTTTGCTTTATACAAATTTTCATAAAATGTCTGAAGTATCTCTAATACCTTTACAGGATCACTGGTTATTTTTCTTGTTATAGGCTCCTACATTTGGCAACAACACTTTCTTCTTTCAGTTGCCTAATCCTTATGCTAAAGTTTTTCTGCTGTAGAGTTATTATCAAAAAACAGTGCTGGCAACAATCTTCCTAAACCCATACATATTATCCAGATATTCCCATATTTATCTTTAGCACTCCAAAGTTGAGCCTGTTCTTGTTCTGTGAGATTCTCCTTATTCTGCAGTACTTTAACCTTTGCCAGCTCCTGTAAGTAATTCATGTTACCTCTTAACCATATCACTTTTTCTTTTATTTCTACCCTATTTTCATTTTATCATCTTACTAGCTATAACTGCTGAAGAAATTTCTATCTTCCCTAATAACTCTGAAATAATTTCCCCTACCCATTACTTAAATCCCTCTGTCCCTTGCCAGTAGCCCATTAATAACACAAATCTACCATTATTATCTTAAGTAAATAAATTAAATCATTAAATAAATGTTCAGTGTGAGTTGAGAAGTCTAATGGCAGCTGTACATTTTGTTCTTATGTTTCCATGGAGGCAATCTGACTACAGGTGCAGGCAGTAAAAGCCAGATCACTTTTTAAATCTAAAACTTAATGTTTTCTGAAAGCATAAAAAGCTGCCTTTTGCATCTGGTAGGGGAATAGAGGTAAGAAAAGAACAGACAGCAATCAGTGCAAGTGGGAAGTTTAGGTCAGGTAGTGCTTATGTGTGTGGCTGTTGATTTGAGGCAGTTGTTCCTATCTAGAGGGGTAAAATTGATTGCTTTGAAGATGTGCAAAGTTTTGTGTATTTGTTTAAAGTTAATAGGAGATGGGGTGTTTTGAATGTATTTCGTTTTTCTTAGGGTTATCATTAACATTGCTTGAAAATGTGGGATAGATTCAAATGGAAATTAGAAGAAACAACTGTACAAAATATCACCTTGCCAGACATTGGTGTGTGCATGTATAACAAAACTTGTAAATACACATTCAAAAATTATGATTTATAATAGGTGGGAGCAATAGCTTTTTATCATAATGTCTACACTATCCATATTATCTTGAAACGTAAATGGCTTTTCAGGTATAGACAAAAAGAAAGGAGTATTAAAATATAGCAGTGCAGCAGGAGACATATTTGGAAAAAAATGAACATGTGAATTTGACAAAGAAAGGCTTTCAGAATGGATATTCAAAAGCATATCAGAGACAAAGGAAAAAGGAGAATAATTATACTAGTTGCTAGAGTGGCACCGACAGTGAAAGAAGGGGGGAAGAGTAAATAATGATAAAGTTCTAGTAGTAAGGGGCTATTGGCAAGGGAGAAGGATTACACTACTATATATTTATATTCTGCCAAAAGCTGCTATTATGGGCTTAACAAAATGTTGGAAGACATAATCAGCTCTCAGCAGGGAATGTTATTTACAGCTGGGTACTAGAACTTAATTTGCAATAGTGAGGATGTATCGGGGGACTTAGAGGGGAAATACAACAAAAGACAGTAGATTTCTAAAGAAATTTATGAAAATATATGGTATAGAAGGTGTGAGATGTGAATTCAGAAGTAGGAACTTGGCCAGTATTTACATATTATTCCCCAAGGTATAATAAATGGGCAAGACTAGACAGAAATTATATTTCACAGAAACATTTGCATTTGATTTAAAGCTTTGACACACATCCAATGACTAATTCAGATCATGCACTAATAAAAACTAAGATAAAAATGCAGGTTAATGAAGTAAAAATGAGACATTAGTGGTTCCCCACATGCCTGTTAAAAAGAGAGAAATTGAAGGAAAGGGTAATAGAAATTATTTGAGCTTTATTAGGGAAGGCAGAGATATCTTTAGAAGTTATAGCTAGTGAGTGTGATACAATGAAAATGGACTTAGAAATAGGATAGAAATACAAAAAAGAAAGAGCTATGGTTAAAAAGTAATATGAATTGCTTAAAAGGGCTAACAAAGGTTAAAGTATTACAGAATAAGGTGAATCAAGCAGAAGAAGAGATGCAAATACAGAGTGCTAAAGAGGAAATAGGGAGTATCTGGATAATATGCATATGTTTAGAATGATTGCTGTTAAGTAGCTATTTTTGATAATGACTCCAGAGCACAAAAACTTTTAGCACATTGATTTACACACTAGAAAGTAGAAAGGTTTATTGTCAAACTTATGGAGTCTATAACAAGAAAAATGACCAGAGATCCTGTTGAGATATTAAGAGATTTTAAAAAGTTTATGAAATTTTGTATAAAGCAGAGAAGCATGTAAATCCAGAAAGATCACAAATGGAAATGGAAGACTTAATTATACCAAGGTTAGAATTAGATGATGCTCAAAAACTAGCAGTTAAGATAAGAGGAGACAACATAAAAATGGTGATGTGTAATCAATATGCAGGGCAGTCTCCAGAAATAGATGGCATTCCTGTGGTAATTTGAAAGTTGGGAGAGAAGAAAGTTATAAAGATCTGGAAGATTTTGTTTAACAGTATTTTAAAAGGACAGGAAGTACCAACATCTTAGAAGAAAGCTGCGGTGGCTGTATTACCTAAGAATGGTAAAGGCCCATCAGACGCAGCTTCTTACAGACCAATTTCAGTTTTAAACCATGTCTATAAAGTGTTTATTTCTGTACTCGCTGAAAAACTGGCAAAGGTGTTGCCAAAATTGCGAGATATGAATCAGTGTGGTTTTGTGGGGCAGAGGCAAATATTTGACAAAATTAAAACAAAATTATGATCCAGAGGGAAGCAGAATGTAAGAGAACACTGCTGTTGTTGTTTGTGTCTTGATGCAGAGTAAGCATTTGGCAGACTAAGCTGGGCTTGTATTATTAGAGCAGTTGGAGCATTTTGCATTCCCTGATACAATAAGGTTAATTAGAAGGCTATATGAAGGAATGGAGGCAAGAATTAAAGTGGGAGGGTCCCCTTATGGCATGTTGCATTTGCACAGAGGAACCAGACAGGGATGGTCTCTTTCCCCTTTGTTATTTGCTTTATATTTAGAGCCATTGGCAAATAAAATTAGGGACTCAGAAATGCTAGGATCCTATGTTGTCTGTTTTCATCCAATTCAACATTTGGGTTGTCAAATCTGACCATATCCAAACTCGGCACCTACTTTTAGAGCTGTGAATATGAGGCTGTAATTGTTCCCTTAGCCAGAATTCCCTCCTGTCCACTAAATTACCTCAGGATCTCATTTGGCGACTAAATCAGCTAGATGTGTGTCTGAGAGCTCCATCTTTCATGCTTAGTGAATTTTTTTTTTTTTTGCATTTACTGACGAAAACTTTGACTCCTCCCTCCAATTAGATAATTGTTTACTGTTTAATCTTACTATACTGCTAATCATAGGTTTAGATAGTGATTAGGTAAATTATACTGTTTTTTCCTTGAGTGTCTTTATTATTGTATTCTACTACTTAAATAATTGTTGATAAATTTAGCTAAGTATGATTTATTATACATAAAATAGTGTGTTTTTCCTATTCATCTTTTATGTAGTTGTGTGTGTTGTCTAGCTGGAAGTGTATGACTTTTGCTTATTGTTACTCTAAAGTCAGAGAAACCTAAAGGTTTTAAAAAGTACTCGGCTTGTTGAAAGAAAATTCTTCCTCAAGACCCACACTGTCACTGTGTTTATTGATTAGGTGTAGCCCACCTTCAAGTAAAGTGAAATATTTGTGCTGCCTGTGGGACTAGAGCTGTGCAGACTGTGAAGATATGTGAAGGCTGTCAGCCTAGCCAGATAGAATTTTGTGGATAATTCTGTCATTTGTAAATATTAATGTAAGCCATATGCTTATATGTGAAGGCTGCCAACCTAGCTAGCTAGAATTTTGTAGATAATTCTGTCATTTTTAAATATTTTTTCTTAAATGGAAGAAAATGGTGTTAAATGTTGAACTTCAAAAATGTAACCACATTGCACTCTGCTGGAGGAAAGTTGATAAGTCAAGCATTGTATAATTGTTTGATCTCAAAACTCGGAGCCAAGATGTCTGGATGAAGGAATTCTTGCTATTGTTTTGAGACCAGAGTTAATTGCCAGAATTTGCATGTATAATGTATTTTATTGTTGTAGCTTCCTGACCAGGTGCAAGATCAGAAGGGCTGCTAAACTCTGAGTTTCTGTTAGCCTGGGAACCAGAGAAAAAAATGATGTAATCTGAAATGAGTCAGTAGTACTGTGTTATCAATTTAAGGACAGAGAGACTGAGGGCATTTTGCATTTGTCTTTAGAACATTCAACATCACCAGCACTATCTTGCTCTATATGTACGTTTATTTTATAACTGTGTTTGCTCTTAGATATAGCTAGGAAATAGGAATATTAGACTAGTTGTTTTTCTGTATTGATGTCAGAACTATTCTACTGTATTATTTTAAGCATTTTCCTGTGATCTCTGAACTCTTGACTAGCACTGTGTAGTAAGAATTATTGTCTTGTGTTTTTATTATTTATTATTAAATATTTTTAAACCTTTCAACTGCAGCTGTTTTGTGTAGAGATAATTTAAGCTCTAGAGTACATTGCATGTATACAGTGATACTGTACAAAGCCACTCCAATAGCCTTGCTGTTCAGTGCCACTCCAGTAGTCTTGTTGTTTAGTCACACTTACCATTTGGATAATAATATTGCACAATAATAATTAGACACCTCTTGGTAAGGGCTTTATTAGTAGCTGATAGTGGTTGGTGGCAGTGATTACTATCTTATAGCCTGGCAGGAAGGGGCATAGCTGGAGAAACTGTGCCAGCCTTCCCCAGGAGTGTCTGTGTATTTGTATATAACTCATATCTCAAAGTGTGTGTGCGTGTCAGCTACTTGGGCAGGGACACGAAGCATTGGTTGGACAGAGAGGGTGCTGGAGGTTTTAGCTTGACCACTAGGCTGAGATCTGGACCTATAGCTGTGCCAGTGGGGAGTCGTATTGGGGATCTGGAGAGAAAGGGAGAAACCATCCCCAGACTGACTGTGATCTCTGTGTGCTCTTAAGGGAAATTGTACCTTACTGTGTGTGTATTTGTTATCCTTCCCAATGTGGACACCCCTCACTGGTATTAGTGGTGAGGAATGAGGCTCCTTGATTGCTGGGCCATTGCACGTGCGTCACACAGACAGAAAAGATAAACTTATCCTAAAAGGCTTGCTCTGTCCTCAGACAATGACATCAGCTTACTCAACAGTTCTGTCCACTGCTAACAAGCCAGCTTCATTTTCCACAAACAGCAAAACAGAGAAAAGGAAGGAGATGGAAACAGAGAGGAATGGAAAAGTTCTCAGCGAAAAGATCAGAGGAAAGAAAACTGGAAGAGAAGAGATCTGAAAAATCAAGGAAAAGGTCTCTGGACTTGACTGATCATTTGAGTCTAACACCTAAAACACAAAGAAAGTCAGATCCACCAACTAGTCAGATTGGATCTCCTTCTTCCCTGGCTAGATTTTCACAAGAGCTGGTGAGCCCTTGCCTCCATTCAACTATATTACAGGAGAGAACATTCTACATGTAGCTGTCAACCTCTTACTCCAACAAATCTGGGCAAAGTCAAAAGTAATGGGGGGACAAAACCCCAAAATAGGGCACATTTTTAATATTGCTCTTATATACTTAGAACGTTGCTGGAATAAAAGATCTTGTGTTATCATGCATTATTTGATGGCTATAAAATCTGAAACTCAAATGGCTGTCATCATTTAGTGAATTCCATCCTCACTGATTTGCCACAAAAATCCAGAAAATCACAGAATTTATGAGGACCAAAAATACAAGGCAAAAATCTGGACATTCTGCTAAAATCTGTACAGTTGTATGATTCTACAGGCCTCCATTGGTGGCATCTTCACTGAAGTCAGCCTGATCCACTTGAAACCTTAATGAGATGGATGTCAACCAGATGATTAATAAATTCATAAGGACATAAATCCAAGTGGGAATCGTCCTGGTGCTGCTCCCAAGGGGTGCCCTGGGTACAGGCTGGTTTTCCCTCCAACTTTTTCTATGGTACTGGTCTGAGCATCGGATCTGGTTCCGATGGGTCTGAGCCCCTCTGTGCGCACTTCAGTCAGATCCAGCTGTTCAAGAAACTTCAGTGTTGACTGCATCCCTTACTCTCTTGACTCCAATGCTGTCCATTCAGAATGAGTCTCAGAGCCCAATTGTTGCTGTTGGGCGCACACTGGTAGAGTTTAATCAAGCCTCTCGGAGCTTTTTCTTTCACTTGGGCCTTGGCACTTGACAGCTGGGGCCCCAGGTCATGTGGCACAGCAGGCATAAAAGGACCCTGACTATACCTCTCAACCTCTTAGAGTAAGAAATCTAGACAAAGCCATATATAAAAGTGGGGCAAGGCTCAAAAATAGGGACACTTTTTAAATATTGCTCTTACAAACTTAGAAAGGTGATAGAATAACAGGTTTTACATTAGCATGGATTTTTTGAAGGGAATGCAGTCTGAAACTCAAATGTCTATCATTATTTTCTAACTTCAGCCTTTAATAATTTGCACGTAATTTGCCAGAAAACCAAAATTTTATGAAAAATGTACCAGAAATATGAGGCAAAAATCTGGACATTCTGCAAAAATCTGTACAGTTGAGAGGTATGATTATTGCCCCTGATATAGTACAACCCAACACTAGGAAGCCTGACAGAATTTTAGTGGCACCCAGAAACAGGACACATTGCACAAAAGGTAGCAGTAGCCACACAAAAAAGCAAGGGAGGTCCTCTGTTCACCCCATTAACAGGAAGCCAAGGGCATTGGACAGATTGAGAAACAGATGTATACTTCAGCAACTTTCACTCTCATATCACTGAATTACCATGCACACTTAACTCTTTTTCAGCAGGACCTGACCAAGGAGATTTCCAAGTCCCTCTCGGGTAGTTTACTTTCAGATATTCAAAAATCAGTGGGCATCCAGCTGTCTATCCTTCAATTCACTGTCTATGAATCTATGACAATTGGGTGTGCTATGTAGATCTCCAGGATGCCTACTATCACATAATAGTACAGAGGTAATCTAGCATATTTCACATTTGTGGCTGGGAGCCAATCATTTCAAGTTCAGAGTACTGCCATTTGGTCTTGCTTCAGCTCCCGAGGTGTTCACCGAAATTACAGTAGTGGTGGCAGCTCTCCTCTGAAAGCAGATCCAGGTCTTCCCATACCTAAATGATTATTTCCTAACTGCTTCTTTCAGGGATCCACTGACACAACATCATGCAATTGTACTCCATCTTTCAGATCTACTGGTAATCACAGTAAATCAATTAAAAAGCCAACTGTTTTAATAGAGTTTATAGGGTGTCTTCTCAAAACAGCTCCTCAAATCTCCCAAGGTTCTAGATGCCAAATTGCTATCTTTACAAATAATTTGAAAACGAACAAAGTATAAACTGTGAACTAAAAACAAAAAACATCCCAAGCTAATGGCACAAACAAGCAATTTAATGCAGTTCAGTAAGCACTTTTGTAGGTACAAATGCTCCTACTTCTTCAGACTGAATTACAAAGTTAGTGAAACACCTATAAATAGCATTCAAAAATAAACACATGACAATCAGCTGATCAATGAAATCCAATAAAACTTGAATAGTAATTTAAAAGCAATTAAAGTACAAATAAATCAGTATGCATTCAAAATGTATAAACAGATATAAATAGATATAAATAGAAATAGAAAATTCCATATTTAACTGGTTTATAGTTTATACCCTAAGAATAGGCTAAAAATTATCTCTTCAAATTCTTTAACTTTAAAATGCAAGCTACAGAGCATGCATCATTTAGCCTAGGATATTTGAAAGCATCTAGTTTAAGCTGCCACAACAGCTCACGCTGTTCCAGCCATAAAGAAAATGGCCCACCCCTTATATGGTTAGAAATGTGATCAATTACTCTAAAGGAAAATATATGTCCAGGATTATTAAGGACGTGTTTGGCTAAAACATTCTTAGGTTTTAAATTTCTTATGGCATACTAATGCTCATATATTTGTTCCCTGAGTTTCCTGTTGGTTTTGCCTATATAGAAATCAGGACAGGAATTACATTTAGCTAAATAAACACAACCTTTAGAGTTACAATTATATCTCCCATGGCAAGAAAATTCCATGTTGTTGACCTGGTAGTTAAGTCCAGTGTCAGTAAACCTACAATAGGGCAAGCTTCACACTTAAATATACCCTTTGTTCTCAATATTTGGGACGTATTACTTCCTAAAAGGTATTTCAAATTAGAACCTCTTCTAAAAACAACTGTGGATATTAAAGGTAATCTCTTCCTTACACTTTCATCTGCTATGATAACGTTCCAATTCCTCTCAAGAATATTCTTAATGTAATAGGAGTCACTACTAAAAGTTGTAATAAAGGTGAGGGAAAAATCAGTACAAAAAATATTATTATTATCATCTGACCTAGTCAGGTCTAACCTACTATTTGAACTGTTTATGTACAGAACCTCATCCTCTTCTGAGCTATTTAAAATAGCTTTGAAATGTCCTGAATTCCTTTTAGAAGTTACTTCACTAATTAAATCATCAATAAAATCATCAGGGTAGCCACGATTCAAAAACAGATTTCTTAAAAAATTACACTCATCCATGAAATCAACAAAGATAGAAATCATTCGTCATTCTAAAAAAACCTTAATCTGTCTATAGGCTGTATTAATTTCATTTAAAGAGGCTATTGCATAATTGTCTGTATCTAACATTTGTTGCATGCTCGTTCTAAAGTACGTTTCACTCATTATGGCTAAGCCTCCCCCTTTATCTGGTTTAATGACTTTAACCCTGCAATCCTTTAAAACATTAATCAAATCCCAATCATTCTTACTAAAGTTAGAAACATTAGACATATGTCGAACAGAAAGAGTAGTTTGAGTACTGGGGTTAAAAGTTTTTGAATGCATATTGATTTATTTGTTCATTTTAATTGCTTTTTAATTACTATTCAAGTTTTATTGGATTTCATTGATCAGCTGACTGTCATGAGTTTATTTTGAATGCTATTTATAAGTGTTTCACTAACTTTGTAATTCAGTCTGAAGAAGAGGGAGCATTTGTACCTATGAAAGTGCTTACTGAACTGTTTTAAATTGCTTGTTTGTACCATTAGCCTGGGACATTTTTTTTTGTTTTTAGTTCATCTTTACAAATAATGGCAACTCAAATAATTTAAGATTCTTTTCCTCAAGCAGGATTGATTGTTTGTGTGTTAGGGTTGATGTCCTCTACCATCTCATTAGTCCCACTTGAAAGATACCACATGAGAGTGCTACAATGGACTCTTTCAGTACAGTAGTCGCAGAATCTACACCCCCTTCTTGCCAAATTTGCAGAGATCATATCAAATGGTGGATTACGTCCCCAACTATAACTGAAGTAAGACCTTTTTGTCCACCCATTCCCCAGTCTACAGTGACTGCAGATGCTTCCTCCTTCGGGGGGGGGGCATTTTGAGGGGAAGAATGGTTCAAGGCACTTGGTCACCCTTAGAGGACAACCTTCACATCAGCATTTTGGAGATGAGAGTCGTCCTTCTAGTGTTGCAGGCTTTTAAGGACTACCTACCCCAGGAAGTGATATCCATTCAAATGGACAATATGTCAGTTGTCTCGTACATCAACAAGCAAGGATATACACGTACATACTCACTTTGGCATGAGGCCATGAGAGCATAGCAATAGGCAATGTCTTCTCATCATTTTCTGATATCAGTGCACATTCTGAGATGTCAAATGTACTAGTAGACAAGTTTAGCAGGTCAGTCATGTTACCTCATGAGTGATCACACAACCAGACAGTAGCAATGGAGAATCTGAAGTAGGTAGACTTCATTTGTCTGCAACCTGTGGGTATCGGATACGACCTCGGATCCGAGCCGGCATTCCAAAAGCTTAGGCTCCGAGCTCCTAGCTCCTCCCTCTTACCCATAACCCCTTGCCAAGCCCTGACTGACCTCAGATTTCGTTTGCCGCTTTCAAGTTGCGACGGATTCCAGAGCTCCTAGGGACAGATAAGTTTTTCTGACAGAAAAATTTTCAAAATCCTTAACTTTTTTGATTTAATTAGTTAGAAGTGATTGTGTTAGGCTTTCCTCTCTCTTTCTTTTAAACTTTTCTCGGGTTTTGCGTAGTTTGTGTGTGTGTGTTTGTTTGAGGCCTGTTAGGGCTTATCATGTCTGAAGCCCATAAGGCTGTATTCTCTAAATGTACCGAGTGTGGCCATAAGCTGTCCCCAGCGGATGGCCACACTCGTGCGTCATGCTTGGGGTTGAGCACCTGTCATCTGGTTGTACCATTTGTGCAGGGTTCAACCCCCGAGCTTTGAGGGAGCGGAGGTCGAAGCTGGTGTTGGCGGGACTTCTCCCTCCAGATACCGCTTCGGCTTCTGCCCCTTCTACTCAGCAAGCAGTTGCTGTGGACTCTCCTCCACCGGCTGGGACTCAACCTCCCTCTAAGTTGCCGGAGGAGAGAGAGTCTTCTAGGGAGAGAGAGAAGAAGGAGAGGCACAGGGAGAGGCACCACAAACGGAGAGCTGAAACCTCCAGTTCGGCTCCTCCATCTAAGCGGGCCTCCCCTGTGCCTTCTAGCTTTCCTCCTCCTCGGCTCCACTCCCCTCGGTTCTCTCCTGGGCCCGAGGAGGAGGAGGCTAGCCCTTCAGTGAGGTCCCCAAGGCGGCTCTCTAGGTCCGCCGTGGCCTCCACCAGATCCACATTCTCCATGAGTGAAGCAGATATGGACCGGATGATGAGGAAATTCATCCAGGCCCAAATGCAAATGGGAGTGCTCCTAGCCCCCCCCCATCTGGGAGGGGCTTCAACCCCGTTTTTCGCCCCTTTGGCTCCTTCTCCGACCCATACCATGGGTTCGGAGCTGTCTGCGCCGGGCAGAGTTGGATCCGGGGGTGGGTCGGATCCGATAGGTCGGCGCACCTCGGATCCGTCCCATCCCTTGAGTGCTTGGTACCGGACCCGACCTCTCGAGCCGAGGACCGAGCCTCGGATCCGAGGGAGCTGGTGTGTCTTCGGCTCCGTCCAGGTCGGAGCACACGGTCTCGGATCCGACGGTTGCTCCGGCTCCGATCCGTGCGTCGGATCCGAGTGGGGGTCGGCTCTCGGGGTTTAGAGAAGCTGGCTCCCCCTCGGCCTTCGACGTAGTGGAAAGGGCACTGTTGAGGATGTCCAGACCCCCGGTCCCTGCCACGGCTCCATCCCACACTCCCTTGCAATTGGGCCAGGCTCCCACCAGCCGGTCCCAGGGACAGCCCGCCTCGATGTCCCAAGTAGTTCCCTTGGAACATCCAGCTGCGGAAGAGTACTCCTCGGACAGCCCCGATGAAGTACCTCGGGCGTAAGTGCAAAAGGAGGCACATGGACTCCCGAGTCCGTTACAAGACACAGACTTGGATGAAGGGAAGGCTCCCAAGATCACCCCTGAAGACGTCTCATTTGGAGACATTATGGAAATGTTAAGGATCAGGGGGTGGTCTGCCCCAAGGCTTCCTCAGACGAGTCTGTGTTCTTGGAGGCATTCGAGGCGGGCCCATCTACCTCTTGGGTGTCCCTCCTGCCGACCCTCTGGTGGACCTTATATCCATCAGGCGTGGAAGGATCCGGACACCGTTGAGCCTGTACCCAAGCGTCCTGACCGTATCCTTTCCTCCCGGACCGCACTCACTGGAGCAAGGGCCCCCAGTATATGCCATGATGATGGCTGCAGCCACTAAGAGGAATTGGCCCAGGTGAGTCCCTCTATGCATCCTCCGGGCAAGGAGTCCCTCGATGGATCGCATTGGGAAGCGAGTTTTCAGTTCAGCAACCTTCTCTTTGAGAGCGCTGAACTACATGGCACACGTCATCAGGATGCAGCGGGATCTGATTAAAGAATACGCTGCATCTCCCCAGAGTCCATGTCGGGTGAGGATAAGCAGGTATACTCCACCGAATGGCCACTCTTAGAGCGGTTTCTAACACATCTATGCGGCTACTTTCTCACGCTACCGAGGGAGCCGCTAGAGCCAGCGGAGCAGGCCTAGTCATGAGGCGGCAGGCCTGGCTCCGCCACTGTGATTTCGCAGAGCCCTTCAAGGCGACTTTCGAATGCCCCTTTGATGGTTCTGCCTTGTTTGGCAAGACTGTTCGAAACACTGGTCCAGAGCGAAAAGGACGGAAGACGCTGTCTGCCGTCGAGTCCGCTTCTCAGCTCCCCAGAGGTCCTTCTCGAAGAACCAAAAGGGACAGCCGAAGATGTGGTTCCCGAAATGGCAGCAGTCCCAACCTGCTCCGGATACCCAGTCCTCCCCTGGCAGAGGAGGACAGGGAGGCCGCCATCCTAGAGGCAGGGGGGCTCCTAGAAACTTTGGGTCCAGAGAACCTTTCTCTGAGAGACCCACGCAGCAGCCCTGAAGGGTGGCCCGGCTGTCCGTCTCTGGAGGCAGTCGGGGCGTTTCTCGAGGCACCTAACTACTTGGGAGTCCATCACATCAGACCGTTGGGTGCTTCGTGATATCCAGAGGTTATACAATTCCCTGTACAAAGTTCCCAGATCTCGCAGCCTCCCAGATGTTCCACCCGACCAAAGGGAGGCAGCAGCTATCAAATCGAACAGCTGCTAGAAAAAGAACTATCCAGTCGTCCCCAGATCAAACCGGTCAGGGTTTTACTCCAGGTTCTTTTGGTGCCAAAGAAACGGGGACTTAAGACCAATCTTAGATCTTTCCCTGCTGAACCTGTCAGTAACCAAGCAAAAGTTCGGATGGTCACCCTTCAATCTATACTCCCCCTCTTGAGGGAGAACGACTGGATGTGCTCCATCGACCTCAAGGACGCGTACTACCACATTCGCATGGACAGACGGTCCAGGAGGTTCCTTCGCTTCTGGCTGGGAGCCAGTCATTACCAGTTCAGGGTCCTCCCCTTTGGTCTCACCTCAGCCCCCAGGGTGTTCACCAAGGTTCTAGCGGTGGTAGCGGCCCACCTGAGGCTCCAGGGATTACAGGTCTTTCCGTACCTGGACGACTGGCTCCTTACGGCATCATCAAGGCATCTTCTGTGCTCAGCCAGGGACTACTTTCTTCGACTAGCCCCAAGGCTGGGCATCACTGTCAACTGGGAGAAATCTTTACTGCACCCCACACAAGCTATAGATTTCATAGGAGGAAGGCTAAACACCAGGTCAATGCGAGCCTTCCTCACTCCAGACAGAATAGCCAACCTGAAGTGTCATGTAGCAGCGGTCCTGCAACCATTTCCGACTGCAGCTTCGGTCCTGAGGGCCCTAGGTTCGATGGCGGCAGCTATCCCGCTTCTTATTCATGCACGCTTACGCATGCGGGTTCTTCAATGGACTCTTCAAGTTCAGTGGTCCCCTCTCTGTTCCTCTCAACACTCCGATAGCGGTCAGCAAAGCGTGCAAGGATTCCCTTCTTTGGTGGCTTCTTTCTCCGGAGCCCCTGACAGGGAGACCTTTTTGTGCTGCCTTTCCCCGAGCCACAGTGACCACGGACGCTTCTTGCCTCGGGTGGGGGGGGCATTCTGCGGGAAAGATTGTCCAAGGCACGTGGAACCCCACAGAGATGTCGTTGCATATAAATGTCCTGGAAATGAGGGCGGTGCTCCTAGCGTTGCAAGCACTTCACCACGTTCTTCCTTCAGGGACTATTGCGATTCAGACAGACAACATGTCGGTAGTCTGGTACATCAACAAACAGGGAGGAACCAGGTCCTATCCCTTTGTCGAGAGGCCATGAGAGTCTGGGAATGGGCAATTTCCACCAAACGCTTTCTGGTAGCAACGCACATTCCGGGAAAATCCAACATCCTTGCGGACAAACTCAGTCGCACCATTCTTTCACCTCACGAGTGGTCTCTCAATCCTCAGGTAGCGAGGAAGATTTTTGCCGTTTGGGGCAACCCTGTTGCGATCTTTTTGCCTCTCCTCAAACGCCAAATGCGACAATTTCTTCGCTCTGCTTCCCCACCAGGGAATTCCCGAGATGCGCTGGTGCATGCTTGGCCTCCCGGTCTCCTTTATGCCTACACCCCACTACCTCTGATGCAGAGGCTTCTGCAGAAAGCCAACAGTTTGGGGAGCAGAATGTTTCTCATTGCCCGTTCTGGCCTCGTCAACCCTGGTTCCCCTTTGTATGGTCTCACAAAATCAATCCACCCTGGATTCTGGATCCGGTTCCGGATCTCATCTCCCACCCTCTGGGAATTTCGGTTCCCAATCTACGCACCCTGAAATTGACAGCTTGGCTGCTCCAGTTCCATCCTTGATTAGGACTCCCGTATCTCGTCACGGTCAAGGCCATCTTAGTGGCAGCTCATAAACCTTCCACCAGGCAGGTTTATCGGAGTAAATGGAAGAGATTCTCTATTTGGGCAGTTCAGAGAACTTTGGATCCTTTCTCAGCACCTATGTCAGCAGTGCTGGATTTTTTAACAGACCTCTGTCATCAAGGGGCAAGTTCTTCCACGATTAAGGTACAACTGGCAGCCATCTCGCATTATCACATTGGTCATGAGACAGCTCCCCTCATGACGGCGAAATTATGCAAAACCTTTCTCAAAGGGATTTTTTTGTTGAGGCCTCCAGTCAAGGAGGTTGTACCACCTTGGGACCTATCTTTAGTTCTGCAAGCCCTTACTGCTCCTCCCTTCGAGCCTGCAGCTTCTACAGACCTAAAGTACCTTTCCTGGAAGACTGCCTTCTTAGTAGCTATCACTTCAGCCAGAAGAGTGTCTGAACTTCAGGCTCTATGCGTCAAACTGCCTTACCTTTCTTTCTTTCCAGATAGGGTGTGCCTCAGGACCAATCCATCTTTTCTTCCAAAGGTATCTTCAGAATCTAATATCAACCAATCAATCAATTTACCTGTGTTTTTTCCCAAGTACTCAAACAAAGGAGAATACAAATTGCATTCCTTGGATGTTCATAGACAATTACGATTTTATATTCACAGAACAGCTGGTCACAGGCAATCAGATCAGCTGTTCGTCTCCTTTGCTAAATTTGCTTTGGGTAAAGCAGTGTCTAAAGTCACACTATCTAGGTGGATTGCTAATTGTATTCTGCAGGCTTATGACACTTCAGGTAGACCTGCTCCTCAGAGGGTTACGGCTCATTCTACTAGGGCAGTCTCCACGTCAGCCGCCTTTAAGTCCCGTGTGTCATTGGATGATATCTGCGCGGCAGCTACTTGGGCCTCGCCTCATACCTTTATTTCTCATTATAAGGTGGATGTTGTTTCCAGGGGAAGAGCATCCTTTGGCTCAGCGGTGCTCCGGAACATCCTTCCATGACGGCCACCCAAGATTCAGGTAGCTGGGGACTCTGTCCCAGGTTGCAGACAAATGAAGTCTACCTACTTCAGATTTAGAAGTTATGTACTCACCATAACGTTCCATCTGAGTAGGTGACTTCATTTGGATGCAACCATCCCCCCCTCCATCCCCCTGACCTTTATAGAGCGAGTATTTATGCTTGGTTCATGTACTGTAGTCAGTATTATTTAGGCAAACTCAATCTGAGGTCAGTCAGGGCTTGGCAAGGGGTTATGGGTAAGAGGGAGGAGCTAGGAGCTCGGAGCCTAAGCTTTTGAAATGCCGGCTCGGATCCGAGGTCGGATCCGATACCCACAGGTTGCATCCAAATGAAGTCACCTACTCAGATGGAACGTTATGGTGAGTACATAACTTCTAATTTTCAGCCACTGGGGCCAACGTTGCCGCAACCTCTTTGCCTCATACCTCAACAAATGCAAAAGTTAGTTTGCCATAATCCCTCTACAGGGGCTGTCACCGAGGGATGCTGTAGTCCACAGTTGGCCCCTGGACAAGGGAGCCCGCAGGATTTTTTGCAGGGGGGTGAAAACCCAGAGCCCCACCCACATAGCTCACCCCGCCCCCTGCCAACACAGCCCACGCCCAAGTCCACCCACCCAAGCCCCGCCCACACAGCCATTCCAGTGTCCCATTACTTGGCTATTTCTCCCCATTTACTGTAGACACTGTTCAAATCTGTGTGCATACTGTGTTATGCTTTAGTTCTACAATGATTACAGGCAGTTGGATTTAAATTTACAACTTTTATTTCAAACATTATAGCCCAAACAGTGAGACATTTACTAAACCTAAACAAAGCAATAGTCTTGCAATGAAAACAGACTTGGCATTAAAGCTTCTCTACTTTTGAAACTCACATTCAATGAAACGGCATTGAAACCCACATTCAAAGAAAATGCATCTGGCCAGTGGCAGGTTATTTACCTTTGAACTGTTTTAAAGCAATAGGCTCCTTGCACACCGTTAGGGCCATGCAAAAGTTATTTGATTTACCTGATTGTATTAATTATAATATATAATTGAATTATATCCCTTGTATTATACAGCAACACTTGTATATTTCAGTGTTTCATCTACAAATTCAGTGCCTGCTTCCGTCAAAGAATAAATTGCCTAGGTTAAATTAAAAAAATGGTAAGCTGGTATATTGCAATAGAAAATGGATGACAAGCTGAAAAACAGGTTCATAGTTATTAGGCATCTCATCCAAAGGAGGACATCCTGGGGACTGCAGCATACAAATGTATATGCTGTAGGAATAGAACCTCAAGCCTTTACATTAAGATGCAAGTATTCTACTTGTGGTGCTACTAACATAGCTTTAAAACTTTATACCACAATAGAGATACCATTTGCTAAACAAAATGGTTGCACATTGTAAATAGACTTGGCATGAGCAGCAGTGAACTTCGCTTCCCTTAAAACTCACAGATGTAATGGGATCCTATCTCGCCTACATTCATGACAGATGGGTTCGACTCGGCAACTTATACACTAGCACGAAGTCTCTCATTGGCTGGGCTACTCCCTATCCCAGGATGCACTACACCTGCTTCCCCAGATCTCGTTTGCCGCTTTACAAGCTGGATGTGGTCTCGACTTGGCTGGAGCTAAGTGGTTCTTTTTACCTTTATTGGTCCTTGACCTTGGGGTTTTTGTCATATATTAACCAAACAGCTGTTTTAACAGCTATTCTTTATACTATTTGTGACTTTTGAGTGCTTGAGTGTCTTCTGGTACTTTATTTTTTTTTCAGTCGGGCAAGGCCCGTTTAAGTTAGAGGGCCTTTGCCCTACCCTTGTGTACTATTTAATTTTAATTTCCCTTTGTGGTTAATTGTTTTTCGGGCCAAGCCCGTTTAAATTAGAGGGCTTTGGGCCGTTGGACTTGTTTTGTCTGTTTGTTTGTGAGGTAAATTTTTCCTAAGTGCTCGCGCCAGTGTGTCTCGCGCTTTTCAGTTGGCTTTTTATTATAGTGCTTACTTTTTGTGGTAAAGTCATACTTGTTGTAGGGCCTGTACTATGTCTAAAGAACAAAAGTCAGGTTTTAAAAATGCACTCGGTGCAGTTATAAAATGTCCATAACAGACAGCCATTCAATCTGTGTTTATTGTTTGGGGCCGAAACATCTGCAAGAGACTTGTAGCGTATGTCATGCTTTTTCTGCTAGAGTTCTTCAAGAACGTAAGAACAAGCTGATATTGAAAGGGCTTATCAAACCTTCTTTTGAGGAAGCCTTAAATCCTCCTGTTGCTTCCAAAAAGAAAAGATCGTCGGCACCGACAAGTCCGTCGGAGCCGACTTCTAAAAAGACAAAATTGACCTCTTCTTCCTCGGCTCCACTGACTTCGGGGCCGAGGGTCGAAGGGTCTGCCTCGATACCTCCTACTTCGGCTCCATTGCCTTCGGAGCCGCAAGTGGGAGTATCGAGAGGTGAATCACCTCCATCGGTTCCAATGGCTTCGAGCCGGTGGAAGTGTGCAGCTCAGACTCTTCCCCCTCGGCTCCGAAGAAGGCTCCTTCGGTGCCGATGGTGGTCCATGATGTGGTGGAGTCGGCGCCGATAGTTTTGGAGCCGTCGAGCCGGTCCCTTCTCTCGGGCCGAAGAAAATCTTCTCGAGTGTCTACCTCCTCTAAATCCTCGAGACTGTCAGATTCGGACCTGGATAGGGTTTTACAGAGGCTTTTCCAGTCTCCAGTGTTTACTAAAATGGTCTCGGCTCCAGCACAGTTTGCTTCGGAGCCGATCCCCCCTCCAACACATTTGATTCCTCCTCCAACCTCTTCGGAGCCGTTGGAGCCGGTGGTGGTGGAGCAATGTGGAGCCATACGGTCGGAGCAGAGACCCCTTACAGGCCTTTCGGCTCCGACTATGCTTCCTACCCTGTCCTCCGGTTCAGGGTTTGGTACTGCGACCTCTTCAGCCGGGCCCGAGGGGAATACTTTGGGATTAGGTGCTTCGGTGCCTAGTCTTCCTCTCGGAGCATCGGCTGCTGGAATTCCCAGTGCCATCGTGGCCTCTAGACCAGTGACCTCCTTGGACTCTGGAGGTCCGGCCTTTGAGGCCATGAGGAGCGTGCTGGCCATGCCTTTGCCGGTTCAACAAGTTTCTACCTCACCGTCCCTAGATTTGGAGACTGGTGCCTCTGTTGTGTTGCAGCCCCGCAGCGGGCCCCAGGGCCTGAGGATACCCCCATCGGGGTTCCCTTCTTCCGGGTGGTCCGTCCGAAACTGCTTCGGACTAACCCCCACGGAAGAAATTGTGTAAGAGGAAGCACGTAGACTCCCAAGATGAGTCTATTACATCGGATACTGACCTTGATGACGCAGAAGGGTCCCCCAAATCATCTTCGGATGATATCTCCTTCTCAGATATCTTGGAGATTCTGAGACAGAGAGGTGACTGGCAAGCCAAAACCCCTTCAGCTGAGGAGTCAGTCTTCCTCAAGGCCTTTGGGGCCCAGCCTTCCGCCTCCTGGGTGTCTCCGCCTTCGATGAACTCCTTGATTTGGTTTCTCGAAGGGTGTGGGAACACCCTGATTCTGTGGAACCGGTGCCTGCGAGGCCCAATAAATTTTTGTCAGCCCCCCCCCAGAAGGAATTTCTCACTAAGGGTGTGCCTGTAGATGCTTTGGTGGTGGCTTCTGCCACACAGCAGGACGTGGCAGAGGCTTCGACGTCTATTCATCCTCCTAATAAGGATTCTAGGAGTATGGATAGGTACGGGAAGCGTACCCTGTCCTCAGCGGCCTTTACCTTACGGTCGCTGAACTATTTATGTCATTTACGAGGCTCCAAAGGGATCTTCTCAAAGAGCTAAATGACTCTATTGTTGGTAATCTACCTGAGGCGCTGGCCCCGACTGTTGGCCGCAGATGACTACCCTTTTTCTATCGTTAACTCGTCCATGAGGCTCATTTCGTATGCGGCCGAAGGCGAGTAGAGCAGCGGAACAGGCGTTGCCCTCAGGAGGCAAGCCTGGTTACGCTTGTGTTCGCTCACGGAGGCCTTCAAGTCTTCCTTCACGCCCCTTTGATGGGTCATCTTTGTTTGGACCCAAGGTGAAGGACACACTAACTCGGTGCGAGCAGGAGGGCAAGATTTTGACTGCCGTTGGGGCCGTTTTCCGCTCCTTCCAGGCCTTATCCCAAGGCTGGGAGAGGAGGAAAATGTGGTTTAAAAATCCCAAAAGTCTTTCTCTACTCCACCCAGTGATTCCCCTCCAGAGGCAGGGGATTTTGGAAGACGCCGCCCCAGAGGTGGCAGAGGTAACTCTGGAGACCGCGATTCCTTTCGCGGTTCTTCATACAACAGGTGTTCCTGAGTTGTTGCCCGACTGTGCAACTCCGGAGCCAGTCGGGGTCGCTTATGGCGCACCCACAAGCTTGGGAATCCATAACAAGTGATCGGTGGGTGCTTCGCATCATTACCGGAGGATATATCATACCCTTCAACAAACCCCCCCTTTCTTTAAGGGAAATCCCGGACGTGCCACCCAGTCAGCGGGATCAGGCAGCATTAGAGGTTTCAAAGCTGCTAGAAAAAAGAGCCATCCAGCCTGTCCCCATCGACCAGATCGGATCAGGAACTTACTCAAAGTTATTTTTGGTACCAAAAAAGACAGGGGACTTCAGGCCCATTTTGGACCTCAGTTCATTGAATCGTTTCGTAAAGAAGTCCAAATTCCGAATGGTCACTCTTCAATCTATTCTTCCTTTGCTGGAAAAGAATGCATGGATGTGCTCCATAGATCTCCAGGATGCTTACTATCACATTCCCATAGCTCAAGAGTCCAGGAGACATTTACGCTTCCGCCTCGGAGCCAGTCATTTTCAATTCCGAGCACTGCCCTTTGGTCTCACCACAGCCCCAGGGTGTTCACCAAATGTCTGGCAGTGGTAACTGCTCACCTGAGAAGTCTGGGATTCCAGGTGTTTCCTTATCTAGACGACTGGCTCCTTACTGCCACCTCCGAGCATCTACTACTCCAAGCGCTCAGAGCCACGTTCACCTTGGGCCGTTTCTTGGGGATCACGTTCAATTTGCAAAAATCTGTACTACAGCCATCTCAGCGTATTACTTTCATAGGCGCAGACTTAGACACAAAAGAATGCGCCTATTTACCGGCAGCAAGAATTCAGGTCTTACAAGATCAAGTCAAATCCTGTCTCTCCCTACAAGAGCCCCGCCCATCGGATCCTAAAACTGTTGGGCTCGATGGCGTCGACCATACTTTTAGTTCCCTTGGCCAGACTTCACATGCAAATTTTACAATGGCTACTGTCGGTTCAATGGTCCTATCAGGAACTTCCCTTGAACCACTTAATCATAATCACGGAAAGTTGCCGTCGAGATCTTCATTGGTGGCTTCTCCAATCAAATCTCGACCAGGGGCGACCCTTTATACCTCAACGTCCCATTGCCACTGTGACTATGGACGCCTCCCAGGTAGGGTGGGGGGGTCATTACCTGGACAGGTCGGTCCAAGGCACATGGCAGATCCAGGAAACGCATTTGCATATCAATGTCCTGGAGATGAGAGCGGTACTATTGGTACTCCAAGCTCTCCATCACGCTCTCCCACAGGGCCCGATTACTATCCTATCCGACAACATGTCGGTGGTGGTACATAAACAAGCAAGGTGGAACCAGGTCTTACCCACTATGCAGAGAAGCCATGAGACTTTGGCACTGGGCGGTAGTTACCAACCGCTTTCTAATGGCAACGCACATACCGGGGAAGTCCAATGTGATTGCGGACAGATTAAGCAGGACCATTCTTTTACCCCACGAGTGGTCCCTCAAACAGAGTATAGCTGCGAAAATCTTCGACAGATGGGGTCTTCCTTGCTGCGACCTGTTTGCCAGCCCGCACAATGCGAAATGCAGAGAGTTCTTCACACTGTTTCCTTCTCAGGGACAGATTCCCAGGGACGCTCTGACTCACATTTGGCCCCCCGGTCTTCTCTACGCCTTCCCTCCATTCCCCTTTCTACCGAGGGTGATACAGAAGGCCATTTACTTGGAGAGCGAGATGATTTTGATTGCCCCGCACTGGCCTCGTCAAGTTTGGTTTCCCTTCCTACAGAGGCATGCGATAGAAGGTCCATGGTTTCTGGATCCAGTGCCAGACCTGTTGACTCACCAGTCAGGACGGCGTCATCCGTCTCTCAGGTCCTTGAAGTTGGCAGCATGGTTACTCCACTTCCATCCTTAGTCCGAGACTATGCTCTTTCGCCGGACGTGGTCCACATACTGTCTTCTTCTCATAAACCTTCCACCATCAAACTTTATTCCAGTAAATGGAAAAGATTTGCCTTCTGGGCTCAAGAACGGGGTATAGATCCTCTCACTGCACCAGTATCGGAGGTTCTGAATTTTCTGGCCTCCCTTTTTCAGTCGGGCTCTTCAGTTTCTACCATTAAGGTTCAATTAGCAGTGATCTCTAATTTTCATGCTTCTTTTGAACCTTCATTGATGTCTCACAAACTTTGTAAGGCTTTCCTTAAAGGGGCTTGGCTCCTTAGGCCTCCTTTATCTCAGCCTGTTCCACCTTGGGATTTGAATATGGTTCTTGCTGCCCTAACTGCCCATCCTTTCGAACCAGCTGCTACTTGTGATTTAAAATTTCTGTCTTGGAAAACGCCTTTTAGTAGCCATAACATCTGCTAGGCGAGTTTCAGAACTTCAAGCTCTTTGTTCTGATCCTCCCTATTTGATTTTTCACAAGCATAGAGTTTCATTGAAATTAAACCCTGCATTTATACCAAAGGTGGCCTCCTCTTTCTGTATGCAACAAACTATAGAACTCCCTGTCTTTTTCCCAGAATTCTCCAATAACGCAGAATATACTTTGCATCAATTGGACGTACATAGACAACTACGTTTTATTTGAATAGAACCGCTCAAACGCGGAAATCAAATCAGTTGTTTGTTTCTTTTGCAGCGAACAAATTGGGTCAACCAGTAACAAAAGCCTCCATATCTAAATGGATTAAAGATTGTATCATTTTTATTTATTCACAGGCTAATAAAGACCTTCCCTTTCCAGTCAAGGCTCATTCTACCAGGGCAATGGCTACTTCCATAGCTTTTCACTCCAAATTATCAATAGATGATATTTGTGCTGCGGCAACCTGGACTTCTCCGCACACTTTTATTTCTCATTACAAATTGGATGTGGTTTCTCGAGGCAGAGCTTCCTTTGGTTCCACAGTTCTCAGGAGTGTGTTCCAATGAGCCACCCGGGATGTAGGTGCTAGGACGCTGTCCCATCTGTCATGAATGTAGGCGAGATAGGATCCCATTACATCTTTTAGTTATGTACTTACCATAACTTCGGATGTATGGGATCCATCTCGCCTACATTCATAAGTACCCACCCTCCTTCCCCCTTCCATTTGGATTTAGAGGAGCTGTAGTCACTTTTTTCTTGGCGTTCTTTCTTGAAGAACTTTAGTTGGTTATAGTGACTAATAGTGTTTTCTGTGTTTACATGGGTGTATGAAAGCGAACAAACAAGATCTGGGGAAGCAGGTGTAGTGCATCCTGGGATAGGGAGTAGCCCAGCCAATGAGAGACTTCGTGCTAGTGTATAAGTTGCCGAGTCGGAGCCGATGGATCGGCTCCGAACCCATCTGTCATGAATGTAGGCGAGATGGATCCCATACATCCGAAGTTATGGTAAGTACATAACTAAAAGTTCCTTGAAAATGCACTTGAAAATTCCACCTGCTAACTCTAACTTGGGCATTTCACTTTCTCTCTCTCTTACAAAGATACCACACCCCTCAAGGCTTCACCCTTAGTGCAAGAAATCTTGACAAAGCCTAAAATAAATAGGGACAAATTATAAATATGGCTCTCAGAAAATTGCAAGAGTAACAGGATTTGTGTTAGTATGCAGTCTCATTATTTAGCAACTTCAATCCTTTTTAAGAGGAATATGGGGCAAAAATCTGGACAGCTGAGGGGTATGCTACCTCCCTCATACACACACCAAATAATTCTGGTCAGACTTGAATTAGTTCTGGGAAGGTTGCACTGAACGGCACCGTGCTTGATCTGAAGTGGGTGAAATCCTGGTAGCTAGTGATTGCAGCTCAGCAATGTGGAGCATTAAAGCATTTTTAGCAGAGCATTGTTTCATCACTACCTATTGTGTTTGCACATAAGCTGTAGTCATTTCAAACATTTGCCTTTTTGATTACTACAGAGTACATTTACCCACCAGAGCTATTGTGTTTTGACTTCATTGTGGAGCTAGTTGTTGCAGGGCTTGGCTTTTAAGTAAGGTAGCAATGCTTATTTACCATATACCATTAAAGCCACCCAACTACAAGTGTACTAACACACAGACACTGCTATAAGACACTGGTCTCCAATAAAATGTAATGAGCTTCTGAAAATACTGTAATCCTGTCCTTTTATTACAAATACTGTCATATGCATTTCAATACCCAAGGCTTATACATTATCTAGCTATGTAAATATTCTCTGCATGGCAACAACGAAAAGGCTTTCAATGCTAGCAATTCTTTAACAATATGCTTACTAAAGCTTACTTGCATCTTACAATGTCCGCAAGCTTACTAAAGCTTACTTGCATCTTACAATCTCCGACAAGCTTACCTGATGTTCATTAAACCATGGCTACTTAAACAGAGCAACAGGACACTGTGATAGCATGCAGTTCCTGAATAATAAGAAGCATAAATCAACAGTATAAAATCTGATAGAAAACCAGAACATTTTGCAAAATCAAGGACAGATGAAAAGCCACGGTCATATTTGTGATCTACCTTGGATGGGGAATACTCTGCACACTTACTGCATAACTGCTTCTTGCCTTCTTTGGACACATCCCGAGCCACTACAATGGGGGCTGGGGTGCAATAAGTATGTCATAATTTGAAGGCTCTGACACTCCTACCTCTCAACTTCAGAGCAAGAAATCTGGACAAAGCCATACATAGAACTAGAAGTGGGACACAGGCCCAAAAATAAGGCCAATTTTAAATATTGCTCTTATTAACTTAATAGAACAGGTAGATCTTGCATTAGTACAAATTTTCTGAAGGGTATAAAATCTGAAACTCAAATGTCTGCCATTATTTTCTAACTTCAATCTTTAATGACTTGCCACTAATTTGCCAGAAACCACAATTTTATGAAAAACAGACCAAAATGTGATGCAAAATACCTGTCAAAAAGGGACACCTTTTAATATTAACAGTTAACTTGAAGCAGCTAACAAAATAAGAGCATCCACATGCATTTCTGAAATAAAGGTAATCTACAACTGATCATTACAGTTATAATTGTAAACCCTCCACATTTTCTTCCAAAATTGCCATTTTGGAGGAGGCATTATTAGGGAGAGCAACATTTTGAGCCAGAATTGGGGACAATTGAGATGTTTGGATATTCCTAATCTACAAAGTGATTTGCACGTACCTCTCAACCTCTTAATGCAGGAAATCTGAACAAGGCCAAATATATTGGGGAACATAGAAACACTACTAAAAATTGCTCTTGTATAAACTTAGACAGTCTTGCATTAGCATGCATTTTTCTGAAGGTTATGACATCTGAAACTCAATGTCTGTCATTTAATGGCTTCATTCCTAAATGATTTGCTAGAAAACCACAAATTTTGAGAAACAAACCAAAAATAAGCAGCAAATATCTATTAATTCTGCAAAGATATGGACAACTGAGAGGTATAGTTCAACTGGGGCTGTCTGAGTTTGCTACCCCCCCCCTCACAAAATCATGGTCAAATGGAGCCTCCCCCCCCCCTGCAGCCATTCCAATGTCCCATTCCTTGGTTATTTTGTCCCAGTTTCCATAAACACTAATGTGCATACTGCTTTACTTCTGCGATAATTTAGGATTTCATTTGAAAGTTTTATTTTGCATTTTACAGCACAAACCCTAATACATATCTGTTAAAGCAATGCAGTCTCAATGAAAATAGACTAACATTAATACTTCTCTGCCCTTGAAACTCACATGCATTGAAACAGCACCGAAACCCACTTTCAGAGAAAATACATTTTGCCAATTGCAAATATTAACTCTGGGTTGTCTTCAAAATCATAGGCCCCTCGAACATAACATACACATGCTCTTTGATACACCTTCCTGACTGTATTACATTATATTCCTTGTACAATACAGTACAGTTGTTAAAGGGCATTTTAAATTTATTGTTTTGAAAATTTTTCCAGTAAACAAAGAAACAAAAAGCATCCACCAATGACAAAATTGCCCAGTTCAGAACATTTCCATCATAAAGTCTACTCAAGTCCACCAGTATCAGTAAAAATATACACAATCTCTGTAGTAAAATCCACATTGAAGAAATTTGTAACTAATAGAGGTTGCTGCTAGCAAACACTTTATATGTCATTATTTAATCTACAAATAAAGTGCCCGTTACCCTTGAAGAATAAATTGCCTTTGTTGCATGCAGTAAAATGAAAAGCTAGTAATACCGCAATAGAGAATGGATAGCAAACTGTTAACAGGTTCATAGTTACTAGGTATCTTTGCCAAAAGGACTGCAGCATCCACCCCTTTACAACACAATACAGCATCAGCAATGCATTTACCTACTGCGGGAGTAGAACCCACAGCCTTCAGCATCTAAAGCAAGTACACTATCTGTTGTGCTATTAATGTAAGCAGACTAAACATAATCAGCACTAAACTTTTGCTCCCCTGCAGCTCTCAGCTCCTTGTAAAATCTACTCGACACTCAGCTGTATCTCTGAACTTTGCAGCACAAGAAATCTGGAAAAAGCCGAAATTTATTGGGGGGGGGGGGGCAAAAGACCAAACAACAAGGACACATTTTAAACATTGCTTGTATAATGTTTGAAAGTTGCTAGAATAAAATGCTGCATTACCACCATACATTTCACTGCCACGTCTTGAACCCAGGGGACCCCGTGCAAAAGTCAAAGCAACATACCACTACGCCAAATCAGCTGTTTTGTGAAGGAGGAAGACTGAAACTTTACCATTTAGTGAATTCAGTTCTCACTATAGCACAGCTGTCAACCTCTTAGCACAAAAGACCTGAACAAAGCCAATAATGGGTGACTACAACCACCAAACATTCAGTGAATTCAGTTCTCACCATAGCTCTCAACCTTTTAGCAAATAACACCCGGACAAAGCCAGTAATGAGAGAATATAGCCCCCAAACATGTTCAGTGAAATCAGTTCTTACCATAGCTCTCAACATTAGCAAAAAACCTGGATGAAGCCAATAAATACCTTGATGAAGCCAATAAATACCTGAACAAAGTCAACACTGGGCGAATACAGCCCCCAAACATATTCAGTGAATTCAATTCTTACCATAACTCTCAACCCTAGCACAAAACCTGGATGAAGCCAGTAATGGGGGGAATACAGTCCCAAATACAGGGATACATTTCAAATATCCATCTTGTACACTTAGAAAATTGCTAGAATAAAAGCTTGCTTTTGTTACCATACACTTTCTGAAGAAAAGAAGTCCAATATTGAAATGTGTCCATTTACATTTATTAACCAGGAAAGTCTGACTTCACACACACACACACACACACTACCTGAACGGGTCCCATCTTCCGTTCCTGAATACTCGGAACGGGTCCCATCTTCCGTTCCTGAATACTCGAATACCCTGTCTAAGTTCCCGCTTCTTCTTAAAGAAGAACGCACAAAAGAAAAACTTTGTTTGAAATGCTGTAGTCAGCCGATTGCTTTGTTTGAAATGCTGTAGTCAGCCGATTGCCGATTCCAGGGGGGTGCAAGTGCACCCCCTTGCACCTGCCTGCGGGTGCACTTGCCCCTGGATCTCCTGTATGCCTTCCCCCAATTCCACTCTTGACAAAGTTTGTTCAGAAAGCCACAAGATGAAAGACCAGAGTGATCCTCATTGCCCCCTAATGGCCACAGCATGTTTGGTTCCCATCCTTTAGCCTCATTTAGTACACTCCTGCCTTGGGTGTTGTATCCTAGCTCAGATCTTCTACGTCATATATCTGGGTTGTCTCTACCAGACCTTCAAACCCTAAAATTGACTACATGGTTTCTCCAATTCTAATGATTGCCAGAGATGCCAGGCTTTCATCATCAGTGGTTCACATAATTTCTTCATCTGAGAAGCAGTAAACCAAAAGATTTATCAGAACAAATGGAAAAGATTTTCTATATAGGCACTGGCAAAAGATCTGTAGCCTTTCCTCATTCCTGTACTACAAATTTTGAATGTTCTATCAAAACTTTTTTTTCAGCAAGTGTCTAGCTTTTCTACTGTCAAAGTACAATGGCTGCCATTTCAAATTTTCATATAGGGTATAATAATTCCTTCATTGCTTCTCTAAAAATATGTAAAACCTTTCCCATGGAAGCTTTTATGTTAAGACCCCTCCAATTAGAGACCCAGTTCCCCATGGGCCATCATGATCAACCAAAAATAAACCTTTTGAACCAGCAGTCTCAGTCGATCTTAAGTATCTTTTTGGAATACATTTTTCTGGTTGCAATCACATCTGCCAGATGGATCTTGGAACTACAAGCTTTATCAAGCAAGCTACCTTATCTGTATCTCATCTTTCATAAAGATAGAGTAACCTTGAGGACAAATTCTTCCTTTCTGCTGAATGTGACATCTGAAGTGAATTTGAATCAATCTATTGATTTACCAGTCTTTTTCCCCAAGTATTCAAACAGAGGAGAATATATGTTATACACATTAGATGTTTACATACAGCTCAGGTTCTGTTTGCACAATACTAAGGACTTAAGAAAGTGAGATCAGCTATTTGTATTCTTTTCTAGAGCAAAATTGGAAAGCAAAATATCAAAAGTCACGCTTTCTAAATGGCTAACAGACAGGATTTCTTTTGGTTATAATGACCAAGGCTTACCCTTTCATGTGAAACTGAAGGCTTATTCCACAGCTGCAACAGCTACACACCTATGGCTTTCATGACGAGAATTTGTATTGATGACATTTGTGCAGCAACAACTTGGTCTATGGTTCACACCTTTGTATCTCATTACAAATTGGATGTGCAGTTCAGAGCACACATTCATCCTTTGGTTCCACTATTTTCAGGAATGTCCTTCCTTGATACCACTCCAGTGTCCTACTTTTGGTAGCTTGGGAATCTGTCCCAAACATTGAATCAAGTGAAAATAGACAACATCAGATACGAAATTTATTTACTTACCATAACGATTCATCTGTGTTGCCTCATTTTTGTCCTGTTCCACATCATTCCCTTTCTTCCCCTTCCAGTATTGTCATCAAGCAGCTTCTAGTGGTTGGGCAAACCTCAACTAGGCTCTGTGTGTTTTAATAGCTCAGTAGGCTTTCATTGATTACATCTTTAGGTACTTTTTGTTGGTTGTATTTTTATGATGATGATTAGATACTAGATACTGTTAGTAAACTCAATCTGATGTAATTTAATGGAGAGGAGAGAATTATGGGTTGGGGAGGAGCCAGGACATTGGATCCACAGTTTTAGAAGAAGATCCCAAGGTTAGATCCCTTTGGGATCCAGCAACCCAAACAAACCAGACATAAATGAGACAACACAGATCTGTCTTTATGGGAAGTACATAACTTTTGTATATAATAAGTTTGGTAATCAAGAAAACCTGCCTTTATTTGAAAATGATAGTATTTTTACCAGAAAAGGAAATCTTAATGTTGTGGAACATTTTGAAACAATTCAAATCTTTTTGGGATATACAATTAATGAAGATAAAACAGACTTTAGCTGTAAATAATGTACTCACAAATTCATGGGGGCATTATAAGACAAATTATTTAGGAATGTGGATTAAAAAGTCTTCTGTTGTGGCAGCTAAGGATGAGTGAGAAGAGCCTAAACAAAAGATAATACAAAAACTAAGAAACTGGAAGCTATTGTGTGTGGAAATGGATAGTAAGTTACAAGCAGTGAAAATATCTTTATTAGTCCCTTTAGTTTTATATATGGGTCAGGCATATTTTTATCAACCATCAGAGAAGTTTTGGGCAATAATTAATAAAGAGTTGAAGAAATGTATCTGGGAGGGGAAGAAGACAAAAGTTATGTGGGATAAGCTGATGCTTCCAACAGAATAAGGTGTTTTAGGATTACCTGATTTGAAGGGATAGTTCAGAGCTACACATTTAAAGCTGATATACATAACACAAGCAGAAGGTTATAATTCAAAATGTATATGAATGATAATGAAATGGGGGGGGGTTCAAGAAATAGAGTGACTGGGATTCTGGATGCAGATCCTTAAGGAGAATAACAACCATAGAGAATATTATATCATAAAGTAACAAAAGTATTCTAAGAACTAAGTCAACACAAGAATAGAAAAAGGAGATTTTTGCCAACTGAGATGACTGTAAGTATGGATACAGAAAACAGGCAAGAGGGGTCTGGAATTTAAGTGAGAAAACTGCCAAAGGAACCAATGCACTGGAAGCAATACAACAGAGAGGGAATGATAATAGAGTGTGATGAGGTCAAGAAGATGTTTGGACTGCAAGCTAGAGACTGCCCTCCCTGCCAGCGATTGCCATCAAAGTATAGGCAAAGAGAAAGGGACAGGGGAATCTTAAGTGAAAGACCTGTTGTGGTGGGGTTTTTACTCGAATTTAGCACATAAGTTGCTGTTAAAAAAGAGGTACTTATTAAGGCATATAAAATATTGCATGTTAACTATATGGATCGATTGTAAGAGGTTAGAAAAGCTCGGGAAGAGAAACTGGAAAAACAATTTACAAGGGAACAATGGGAGAACATATTATGGCTCCCAAATGTGCAACATAGTCTAGAAGATTTTAGGATCTTTCCCTGGAAATGTTTGCATTGGCATTTTGTAAGACTTCACAATTTTTTTCAACAGGTAGATAGCAAATGTTAAAAGTGTGACGTGGAAGAAAGAGATAACTAGAGTCGTGTGTTTCGGGAGTGTAACGAGTTGGCAGATTTTAAAAATTCACCACTGAGAACTATATCTGAAATATTTGGTGATCAAATTACTGTAATTAAGGTTATGATTTTTTTTTTTAGATGAGACACAGGATCTGAATTTCTTAGACATACTATGGCCTTATTAACTTTAATTTTGTTGGTTGCCAAAAAGCAATTACTAGAAAATGGAAATCAAAGACTAAATCAACTGTATTTGAAGCACTACATATTAGAAAAGAGATAAAAGAACTGGAAGAAGGTTCTTTAGAAAAGTGTAGGAGCACATCACATTAAAATAAATACAATTTGTGGGAAGAATATATGCAGCGAGTGAGATTTAAGGGAATGCAGGATTTCAGCAATTTATGTAATATTGGACTGATGATAGTTGCAAAGAAAGAAAATATATGTGATACATACTGTATTTAAATGGAAAAAAATTAATATGGTTATTTTATTATAGCAATAACCCACGCTGTGGTAATGTTGATTTACCACGGTTGGTGGTTTGGTCCCGAGGCCAAGGACCAAACAAAGCCAACCGTAAATACAGCATTACCCAGCAGAAGTGGGTTATTGCTATTATACCATGACATTATTTAAGAAAAGAAACTATTACTTTTCTTTAATAATGGCATAGTATAATGCCTGTTTACTGCCCTTCCGCAGATGTCTGGCATCCGCAGTTCTGATGTACTGCGCGCGCAGTACATCAGAGTTGGCAAAGCAACGGAGAAAGCAAGATCTCCGTTGCTTTTTAAATGGGTTTAACATAGCGAGACAGTTTAAAATAAGCAACGGAGATGTCCGTTGCTTATTTTAAACTGTCTCGCTATGTTAAACCCATTTAACAAAGCAACGGAGATCTTGCTTTCTCCGTTGCTTTTTTTTTTTAAACCTGTCTCGCTATGTTAACATAGTGAGACAGTATTTTAAAAGTAGAGTTATACTAATGGAAAAAAGTCCGGGCGACCGGACCTTTTTCCATTAGTATAACTCGATTTACAATGTGCACGCTGGCCAATCAGCGTGCACGTTTTGGGGGGGTTGTGGTATAATTTCTGTTAATGTATGTTTGCCTGTGTCCTAAGTGTCAGTTTATCAAAATTATTTAAAAAGAAAACTGAAGAATTTTGTTATCCTCAGTCTCTACTAATTGTTTCTCACAAGAACCAATTCAGGGATGTGAGCCCCAGCCCTTCTCTCCAAAAGAGGCAAGCAGGCAAAACCTCATTAATCCCTTTCTTCTCCACCATGCCAGCTCCAAGGACTGTGCCCACAGCAGTAATTGAACTTGTGTCACCTGGTTCATAGTCAAGATTTTCTCCATCTGTGCAAGGATGAGCTGGCAAGTAGCCAGTATATATTGTTGCAGGTGAAGACCTGAGTATAAGTCATTTTTGAAGAGTTTTGCAAGGGGGATTAGATTAGTGATGAGACAGTAATCTTGAGTGCTAGAATGAAAAGAATGTGGCATTTGTGGGGGTAGCTATACCAATGGTATGAGATAATATTTGAGCTGGTGGTAGTGTTATGACTGGACCTACAATTTTAGGAAATGTTGGGTATTAATTAGATCTTTATGGTGGAGCAATTAATTCTATAAATTTTGTATTAGTTTTGTAGTAGATAGCAGTGATAGCCTGAAAGAAGTGTTGAAAATACTGGGTTGGCTGCCATTTGTCAGGGGAGAGGGTAGAGCCATTAGCCTGGAAGGTGTCTCATAGATTCATGGGTTCATAGGAGACTAGTAGGATAACAGCTTAAGAGCCCTTACAAGCCTAGACAGTATAACCCAATATATGGCCTCTAGGGGTAAGAGGATGCCATGGATTTGTGGCTGTGCAGTGAGTATCTTTTGCAATTCCCAAGCCATTGAGCTAAATTGAAGAGGGCCAGGGACGGACTCTGCTTAATGTGAATAGGAAGCCTTTCGACATTTCATCATTGTATTTTCAATATTATGACTTTCAGTAAGTTGACTTGGACCCATAGAAAACAATGCATTAGTGGCATGTGCAAAGTGAGACTGGTCTTTTTGCCCATTTTGATGTGTGATAAATTAGTAAACCATGATGGTGATTTTGATCTGGGGAGGTTAGTAATTATACAGATTTTGAGAGTATTAAAAATCCTATTACATATCTGCTTTGCAATATTCTGTTTTTCCTTTTATCTTAACTTATTTTGTTCAGTCTGCCTGTCTCTCTCCCTGTCTCTCTCTCTCTCTCTCTCTCTCTCTGTCTTCTCTTTTTGTCACACTTTCTCCATAGTTCTGCACGTGTCTTTGGTAGAGTAATGTGTGCTGCATTTATACAGCAGAAGGCTGCCTTAAGCCAAGATTAATATCAGAAAATAAATATATAGACCAACTGACAATGAGTTTTCTTGTTACTCCACTGAATTCAGTTAAGAAAACTAATGTTTCTTGTATAATATTTTAGCTGCTGCCAGTGGAAGAGAAGTACTGTCCTCCAATCGTACTGAAGGTGATTGAGATTGGTTTTGGGTTACTTAGTTCAAAACATGTTGTGGGACAGACAACCATTTCTTCATTGAAAGAATTCTACTGTGACCCTTATGCACAGGAAAACATTCCAGTTCTTCCAACTCAAGGTACAGTATGATATGATCAGCATCAGTTCTGTTCTTTCTTAATAATAATGTGTCATAGTTATGAATTTAAATGTAAATGTATGACTGTGTGTGTGTGTGTTTGTGTGCACGCGTGCATGTGCATGTATGGGCAGGCTCTACCTGCGCAGATGAGAACACATTTGTGAGTGCAAATGTAATATGAGTCTACCATATCATATCATAATAATAATAATAATAATAATGATAATAATAATATAACTTTAAACATAACTGCTCTTACATTCCTGCACAATACTCTTCATCATAAAAACAGTTCAAATACATATTGTTGATCAACAGGGGATGTCAAGTAAAATAAAAAAATAACCAATAATTACCTTTGTTTTTGTAGAAGGGCACTCCCACAGTACATCCCCATACCTCTCAGCCCCTTGTAAATTGAAAATCATAGTGCCTGCCTTTACAGATTGGAGCAGATAGCCCAAAAGAGAAGCTCCCCAAATAATTCAGTTGAGAATCAAAAAAGGATATTCTAATCTTAAAAAGAGAGAAAATAAAAGAAAAAAAGACTTGAAGACCAGACTGCAGGAACTGTAGCAAACAGCTTTATATAAGCTCCTTGCTACATTTTTTACAGTTAATTCACATGCAGACTTAAATAACACATTTATTTAAGCATCTGTGAAATCAGCTGCATCTGCTTAAATAAATGCAGAATGACTGGCCTTGCAATGCTGACATTAAAAATGAAAATTCAAGCTGAAATGTGCAATTGATAAAATTTTCGGGTCTATGTTATGTATTCGAATTTCCAAAATGTCGAATACCATATGTTCAAGACTATATGGTCGACATTTGAAAGTTCGAATATATAATAAAAAAAAAAGAAAGAAAGAAAAACATACCTTAACAGTGCGAGCCCCCATACCCCCCTACTTAAATATACCAACTCTGAGACTGCACTTCAGTGCAGAAAAGGGAAATTCTCCCATTCTGCACCGTACGTCGCCGTTAAAGTCAACCTTCGAACACTTGAAATGTCGATCATATGGTCTCAACTATATGACGTTCAACATTTCAAGCATTCGTTTATTTGACATAGACCCAAATTTTCTAGCTGCACTATACTATTGGTCTGCTGAACAATCCAAACAGCATAGTGGAACTGTAAACATGGCTCAATAGCACAGGAAGCTTAGAAACTCCCTGTGCTATTAGTCCATTTTTTTAACTGCACTATGCTTTTGGTCCTCTGAAGTGACCAATAGTATAATGCAGCTAGAAAAATGGACCGATAGTACAGGTAGCTAGAAGCCTGTAATGCTACTCGTTCAGTTCTCTTGCTACATTGTGCTGTTTGTGTGGAACTTAGCCGTGAATCCATTGATTCCATTTTGACTTTGACAAGCTTTTGTCTCATTGGCCCTATAATTGAGCCATTGAAAGAGCACAAACTGAAGATGTTAAAGGACAAATCAGAGCTGTGGAATGTAGCATTAAAGTACCAAAACTGGAATACTGCAGCAAATGCAGTGTGGTTGAGTGATTTGTGCCTCCATTATTCATATATTCTTGCACTGAGTTCAGTCCCTCTTGAAAAAGAGAGATCATTCATAATAGTGAAAAATACGAAAAAAAAGAGATCTGACTTTATCCAAAATGCTATAGTCTTCAACATAGAAACATTGAAAAAAAACACAATTACAAGCCCACACATGTAAGTATAGTATATAGCAAATAAAATGGGCACAAGCAAATGTAGCATCAAGCAATCATGCTCAAACAACCAAAAATGAGCACTTACATCTCTAGCAGCTAAAAGGTAATCAGAGTGTGTGTGTGTGTGTGTGTGTGTGTGTGTGTGTGTGTGTGTGTGTGTGTGCGTGTGTGTGCGTGTGTGTGTGTGTGCGTGAATATGTATGTCTACATATATATATATATATATATATATATGTGTGTGTGTGTGTGTGTGTTTAAATATATGTGTGCTCTCTCTATCTCGATATATGTGTGCATGTGTACATCTATATATATATATATATATATATATATATATGTAAATATGTTTGCTCTGTGTCTCTCTCTCTCTAGATATATGCACGTGTGTGTGTGTGTGTGTGTGTGTGTGTGTGTGTGTGGAGTTAGGTGGGTGGAGATTCAGGTGCAATATACTGTGTCAAATGCACATTTTGTTGAAAGAATATAATGTTCTCATTTTAAATCAAATGTTATGTTAGTCACAGGTAGGATATGTTGAACGTCAGCTCTTCTAGTCTTTTGTGTGAGATGAGCATTCATGAAGGTAAGTGGACTTTTGACAATTAAGGTTAAATAAGTGCTGTGTAAGGGGATATATTTAGTTGTGTGCATCTATGTATGTTTTATAGTGTATGTGCAAGTGTTTCTGGGTTAGGTTTAGCATTAGGGCTAAGTAAGGTCATAGTTTTAGTGCTGTGTGTGTGTGTGTGGTGGGGTGTGTGTCTTTACCTGTCTTGTTTAATAGTATTGGTATTATTTGGTAAGGGAATGTGTAAGGGTAGGGTTTGGAGAGTGGGGGGGTTAGGGATAGGGTTAGCACTCATACGTAAAGCGGCATGAAAGGACCAGCTCAAACATATCTCCTGGTTGCCATTAGAGAAGTGTTGCAAACCTCAACAGGGTTCAGTCTTTTTGAGTCATTGTATGGCAGGCACACAGAAGAGATGTTACATATTATCAAAGAAACTTGTGGAGAAGAAAAAAAATAATTGAAAGGTGTCATAGAACACTATACCTGCATGCAAAGGAGGTTGAAAGTGGTGATGGCCACCACAGAGGAACATACGGAAATAGCCCACGCTCACAACGGGGTGTGTATAATAGAAATAAAGGACCAGAAATTTTATACTGGTGAACAGTTATTAGTTTTGATACTCTCAGCAAAAAACACATTTTTGGCTAAATTGCAGAGCCCATTTGAAATAATAGAAAAGTTAAAGGGGGTAGAAGACATGTTTAGACTGGTAAGATAAGATCATTACTACCATATCAGTGTTCTGAAATCACAGAAGGAGTTACAAACCTCTGCAATTAGCTTAGTAGCACCGGCTAGTAACTCTGGAGAAGAAAGAACAGTGGCCACAATCTATACAGTTTAGGCAGATGATAAACTAAGTCACAGAAACAAGAAATAAAAGAGTGTCTATTAAGGGTACACAAAGTGTTTTGATAGCTGCCTGGCAGAACAAACCTGGTTCAGCTCCATAATTAAACCACTCAGGAAAAGGTTAACTGGAAACCTTGCATAATGCCAGAGTCACAAAAAAAGCGGTACAGAAACTAGTAAAGAAATGCTTGCATATCATCACATTCATATATACTGCCATATTCCAAATGTTCTTCAGGAGAAATGGTTGCATATCATCACATTCATATATGCTGTCAGATTCCACATGTTCTTCAGGTTTTCTGTGCCTGAATCACATTATCAGTTCCCTGGAGTACCATTTAGTCTATCTGCTGCTCCAAGGGTACTCAGAAAGTGCTTGGCTCCTGTGATAGCCTACTGCAGACTGCAATGTATTCACATTTTTTCTATATTGAGATGACTTGCTTATCTTTGCAGGGTCTTTTTCTAAGTGTCAAGAGTCTCCTAGTTGGGTAAGGGATCTCCTACACAGCCCGAGATTCCAGGAGAACTTACAGGAAGTCTTGTTTGACTCCTCAAAGGACTGTATTTCTGGTGTGTCTCCTGGACACCTCACTTCAAAGAGCTTTTCTTTCACAAGAAAAAGTAGATATGAATTTAGAGCTTTTCCTGAGTTTTCTACTCAGACTGTTATCATATTGAGGGAACTTCTCAGGATTCTGGGTCTCATGGCATCTGTGATACTCATGATATGTTCTTCAAGACTCCACATGAGAACAGATTCAGTGGTACCTGAAATTTCTTTGATCCCAGCATTGACATCCCCTGTCATTTCAAATTCCAATGCTGGGATTTGTGAAAAAGGAGATTTTGTGGTGGAAACAAGAAATTTTTCAAAACCTAGGTCTCTCATTCCTCCTTCCTATTCCAGCACAGTCAGTTATAACAAGCCCTTCAAACTTTGCTTGGGAAGCAGTATCTGTGGGGATAAAAGTGGAAGGTCTTTGGAACAAAAAAGAAACCAGAATGCATAAACATAAAAGAAATGTTAGGTCTCAATTCTCTCAAGCATCTGTGGTCTCCAGGACCTCTTCAGATGTTTACAGACATCACCACAGTAATGTGGTACATTGAAAAGCAAGATCTTATCCTCTGTGCATAATAGCCATTGTAGCCTGTGATGTAGTTTTTCAGCACAGTCTCACTCTACAGGAATCTTACATATTTTCATTGGAAAATTTGCACTCAAGCTGAGCAGGACCAGGACAGACCCTCACAAATGGCAACCAAATCAGGGGGTCTTCTAAGAATTGATCCAGCTGTGGGGAGCACCTCAAGCAGATCTGTTTGCCTCTGCTTCCAACAATCAGTTGGCAACATTTTGTTCCATGATTCCATGCAAGAAGGCCTTGAAATCAGATTTTTATTTTATTTTCCTTGGACAGGAATGTTCCTATATGCTTATTTACCCATTCCACTAATATCTGGGGTCATTCTGAAGATCCAGGACTCTTCAAAGATAATTTTGACTACTCCCTTATGGTCCAAGCAACATTTGATCTCTCTTATTTTAGAAATGGCTATGGGCAATTACACAAGCTTTGGCACAGATAGGATTTACTCACGCACGATCAGAGATGTTAGATATATCTCAGTCCCAAACATCTACAACTGACTGCCTGGATGATAGAATTTTAATACATTTTAAGCACCTTTTCTGTGAGGATGTGCAGCAGGCATCAATGGAGGCAAGAGAGCTTTCTACTAGAAAAAGCATATAATAGCAAATGAGAAAGGTTTGCTAGTTGGTGCCAGCAAAAAGCACAGCACCATTCAAGGTTAGCATTTCTTTGTTCTACAGTATTTGTGTGAGTTGCTATCCTGTTAATAGTTTTACTCCTCAGTCAAGATTAGTTTGGTAAGAATTCACAGAAAAAGTGCTAAAAGATCAGGATAGCCATAGAAAATTTTATTCCAAAACACAAGATGAGCGCTTTTGTTCTAAAACACTTAAAACTTCATCAGACAACTGCATTTGTTAAAGTCCCAGTTTTTATACTACTTTCAAAATGGTGGAATATGTCATGCTAAGCCCCCTTCCAAAAGCCACATTTAAAGAAACAGGAATTATTTTTTACAAAGTGGAGCTTTTAAACACAATACATTTGCAACAGTTTTCCTTTTTACATTTTACATTTAAAAGCTATGCAAGGATATTTTTAATGGAAGGTTTACATCCTGAATTTTTAAATCTGCAACATATTCAAATGCCTTCTTACACTTTACCAGTGCTCACCCCCATATGCAGAAGACGGCAGTTGTAAAAGGGCAATTTGTAAGAGTGGCACAAATGGTTACATTCGATAGTGATTTTTGGGATGAATGTATGCACCTAAAAGGAATGTTTAATACTAGAGGGTATCTGAATGACTCTGTAGAAAAGCTGATGTATGAAGTAATGAATAAAAGAGAACGTGGTTATTTCACACCTATACTATGTTCCCAGTCAGATGATATAGTTAGAATAACAAGGATGTAGGACACAAGTATAAGTAATGGAAATATGGCTAACAATAACAATAAATGTTACAAGAATGTATTCATTACTATGTATAATGCAGATAGTCAGTTTATTAGATGGGTCCTCAAAAAACAAAACTGATCAGTTCTTAAGGAAGACAGGTAAATAATACAGAAATTAAGTGAGAAACTGGTTGTGGTGTATAGAAAAGATAGAAACATGAAAAATATATTGGACAATTTCTCAAAGGCTATAAGTAGTAAAAAAAGAACGAACATGGGGAAGTGTGGGAGATGTACGTATTGTAAATACATTCTTGAAGGTGAACAATTCACTATTAATTCACACTTATTTAAGCGTTCAGGAAATTATAACTGTGATACTGCTGAAGTGGTGTACATGGCTGTGTGTCAGTCTTGCCCTGGATTCTATATAGGCAAGATGGAAAGAAAGTTAAAGGATAGGGTGTACAAACATCTGTATGACATTAAGAAGAAGAAAGATGCAAAGTCCCTTTGCAAACATATTCAAGAATATCCGGGACATGGTTTTAAGTTCAGCATTCTAGAGAAAGTGACCCCAAGTATAAGAGAAGGGCCTTGGTCTCTCCTGTTAGTTAAAAGAGAGCTTGCTGGCAGCTCCGGTTTAATGCAGGGAATCTGCCAGGTCTAAATGAACAAACATCCACTGCATATTTATTGAAGCTGAAGGAATTACTTAGATAAATAATTTGATGTTTTTGATGGTTTTATACAAACGTGTTGTTTTTAAATATAAAAAGGAAAATTGCTGTAAATATATTGTTTTTAAAAGCTATACTTTGCAAAAATTAATTCCTGTTTCTTTAAATGTGTTAGAAGGGGGCTTGGCATGACGTATTCCACCATTTTGAAAGTAGTATAAAAACTGGGACTTTACAAATGCAGTTATCTGATGAAGTTTTAAATGTTTTAAAATGAAAGCACACATCTTGTGTTTTGGAATAGAACGTTTTCTATGGCTATCCTGAACTTTTAGCATTTTTTCGGGGAATTCTTGCTTTTATCAGCATTTGTTGAAGGTTCATTTGTTAGCCATTTCAGCATGCCTGCCCATGGATCCCCCTTTCAGTGCAACCTCATGTGAAAATGTAAGGGGTGTTGTATAAAAAGTCTCCTAAGAAACAGGTGACTCCTCTCTGGGATCTTAATTTTGTGGTGGAAAAACTAACTCTTGCTCTATTTGAAACCGTTCATCAACCTGTCTTAAGATTCTTCACATGGAAAACAACCTTACTAATTGCTCTGACCTCTGCAAGAGGAGCATCTGAGTTACAAGCTTTCGTGGTGAGTCAGTCTTATCTCATTTTCGAAATAGAAAGGGTTTAAGAACTAATCCTTCACTTATACCTAAAGCGGTATCCAAGGTTACCTTAAGTCAAACCCTTCATCTCCCTGCCTTCTTTCCTGTACCTAAAAATGAGGCAGAAAGAATACTCCATACCTTGGATATCCATAGACAATCTAGATACTATCTTGCTAGAACAAAATCTTTCAGAACTATTGATCAGTTGTTATATTCCTGCCATTGTCCTCTCAGGGCATTAGCCTCTCTGTCTCTGTTGTCAAGAAAGATCTAAAGGGCTTGGCATCCAAAATTAACATTTAATCAGCTCAGTTTCAGCTGACACATGGTTTGGGTGTGTGGAGGTGCCCTGAAAGCTTTGTAGGCAGGCCAGCTGTTATATCTGGTACAGGATACAGCTCATAAAGCTTAGACTATTGCAGCAGTGATTATATGAACATCTGCTGATGTTAAACATATTGATCACTGGTGTGGTAGCCTTAGCTATATGGGTTTTATCCTGCCAAGTATGTAATAGCCGTCCAGTTTCCAAAGCATCAGGGCTTCCACACACCCAAACTGCCAAGCAGCTTGAGCTGAGTAAAAGAGAAGTTTGGGTGTGAAGCCTTTTAAAGCTTTACTGCTGCCAAAGAGTACACTCCCCTGAGGCTTTTGTGGATCTATGAACAGCTTGTGCTTTCCTTTGCTGGGCAGATAAGTTCTCTGTGGAAAAAAACTTCCATTTTCTCAAATTTATTGATGTTTTATTGCTTTCCTTTTCAGGAAAGTTATTTTAAAGCTAAGAGTGTTGTGTTTTAACAGACTGTCTTGAGACTGTAACATACTTTTAAATGGAGCAATCGCTTTTTCTGTCAGTTTAAAAGTAGTGTTAACTAACTGAAAACATATTTTCTGTGGAGAAATTATGCTTATTTTTCCTTGGCTGGGTTGGTATAATACTTAAAAGTGCTTTCTAATGTGCTTTTTTTCTGTTAAAAAAGTAACTTTTGTTGACTGGTAGTTTTACTGTCATTCACTGCTTGTCTTCCCCAGGAAAGAAGCACCATTTTTGTCTTGACCATGGAACAGACTACCAGTCCCAAGGTCGGTTCTTTTTCCAGTCACAAAAAGAAAAAAGTTAAGCAAACGCCTTTGCCACAACACCAGGTTAGCAATTTGCCTCAGACACAGGTAGGTGACTCTGCTGTGGCCATTTTTTTTTCCTCAGACCACTCGTCTTTTACCACAGATCCCTCTGGTGTAGCACTTGCAGCCACTGTGGAATGGGAGTTAGCCACGTCCTCTGTGGCTGTTGGAATCCCTCACAGGGCAAGGGAGAGCCACGGTTGTAGGCCCTGGGAGAGGAAACAGGGAAGGTTTCCCTGTTGTGCCGGAATGCTTTGCCCATCCTCGGAGAAGCAGCTCCTGCCATTAGTAACATGGTTAGTCCCATTTTCCTAAAAAAAAAAAAAAAAAAAAAAATCAAAACCCAAGCATGTATCTACTTCTCAAATTTCTTTAGACAGGAATAGTTTGCAGTGTCTGGCTCAGGGTTTAATTCAGGGTTTTGATCCTTCTTGTAAAGTGGTTTCTGGTAAAAGAAAAAGGGATTCCTGTTTTCCTCAAGAGGTTCAGGATTCTGAATTTGAACAAGAAGTTGCAGGGATTGATTCATTTTTTTCCCTCAGATTTGCCAGTGTTTTCAGTGGGAAAACACAGTGGACTTTCAGTCCCTCAGAAAATACTATGAGTTGTTACAGAAGGATTTTCCAGAACCTAAACCCTGTTCCTTCAGTTTTAGAGGATTTCTGTATGTTATTGCCTGCAAATTTCGTGTTAGTCCGCCAGCTGCCTCTAAAAAGGCAGACAGGATGTTTAAAATTCCTCAGTTTTTTAAATGTTTATACCAAACCTGACCCAGCAGCTACAGCCTTAGATGACTGCACTTCTGCTAACTGCTTAGTTAATTCCAATCCTACTGTTTCTGACAAGGATGGGAAAGTTATTGATGAGTATGGGAAACAAGTGTATACATCTACAACTTTGGTTTTCAGAATTTTGAATTCTCAGGCTCATATGTTAAAGTTTGGTCTGACAAACTGTGAAAGTATGAGGAATGTTTTATCTGCAATTTATTTTTGTGAGGAAAAATCTGCTTTAAATAACTTGGTTTGTTCTTTTGCACAGGTCACTACTCATTGTTTGCAGTATGTGTATGACTCTATTGATACTTTTTCCAGGGCTATGGCCACTGGTATTGTTTTAAGGAGATTTGCATGTCTGCATTCTCAGAACTTTCCAGACAATGTTAATAATGAGATTTAAAATTTTCTCTTGGAGAGAGGTTCAGTGTTTGGCCCCTTTACTTCAGAGGTGATCAAAAAGTATGATGAAATCTGCAAGCTGATCCAGGGACTCTCTTAAGATTTTTTAGCCCTCTTTTTCCAAATTATCTAAGGGATTCTCTGCAATTTTTGGCAGAAAAATAAATAAAACAGGATAAACAACCTCTACAGAATTCAGGCAAACAGACATTTTAGAAGGAATGGCAAGATAGGTCCAAAAATAAGTCTCTTACCTCCCAAAACCAAGAGCAGTCCAGTATGTCTGAATGACTGTTGAAGGGACCTTGTGACCTACTCTGACCTTGGCCTCTTTTTCTTCCAGAACATCCTATTCTGTATTTTCTCTTTGGCAACAGATTGATTCAGTCAAATGAGATTTGAATATCATTCATCAGGGTTACAGATGTCAGGGGAGAAAATTCTTCCTTTCCAGGGGGTCATTCCTCATCCTGCAGATCATACTCTTTTGTTTCCACTTGTTCATAGGTTCATAGGTTCATACAGTTTCTCCTTCCCGAGTGCATTTATTCAAGCATTATCAGTTCTGTACCTTAACATTTGGACTATCACTGCATCAGGAGTGTTCACAAAGTATCTAGCTCCAGATATAGCTCATTGCAGTCTACAGGGTAGCCACATTTTTCCATATTTAGACAACTTGCTTCTCTCTGCAGAGTCTTTTTCAAAGTGTCAGGGATCTCTGTTTTGGGAGAGAGATCTCTTACACAAGCTTGTATTTCAAGAGAACAGCCAAAGTCTTTCTCTGCCTCACATATACTGGGATTTTGTTCCTGGGATGTCAACTACACTTCAGTGATGAATATTTTCCTCCAGCAGGCCTTATTAATAACCGTTTCGAGGTTTAAGTCCACTCTGACTTTGGCTTCTGAGGGATCTAGATTTTTGAGATGAAGCATCTATGTTCATCAAATCTGGGTTTGACATGGCTCCACATGTGAAAGATCAGCAATATCTGAAATCTCTTTGGTTCCCTGAATGAATAGAGCTGGAGTTCTTTCAGCCGGGCAGCATAGGACAGATGTTTGAGACCCTTTATCCTTTTGGTGAGGAACTTTTGTGGCCTCTCCAGCTGCTGCAAGTGTCGGGTCAGATACATTCTGAATGGGGCATTGTACTCAATCATTGGTCTGATGAGTGATGAGCATAGGAGACTATGACCTCCCTTGATCTAGATGTGAATCCCTTCATGATAAGGTGGGCAATGTAGAAGGTCTTCCTAACTACTTTAGCAATATGAGTGTCAAATGAAAGGCTACTGTCAACCTGGGTCCCCAGGTCCCTGATAACTTCTTCTGTGATCAGTGGATTGCCACCTATATGGTAGCTAGGGGTAACCTTGTTTTTCCCGAAGGGTATGACTATGCATTTCTTGGCATTTAACTTTAGGCCATGGCTCTGGCACCAGTTATCCGTTTCTGTGAGACCCTTCTGAAGGATATCTGTGTCAGATGTGTTTTCGACTACGGCGCCCAGTTTGCAGTCATCTGCAAACTTTGTCAGCCATAACCCTCCTGTGTTTGCTTGTACTTCAGAAAAGTAGATGCCAAACAAGACACCACTTGTGACAGGCTTTGAGTCTGACATGGCGCCAGCAACTCTGACCCTGTGGGTTCTGTCACTCAGCCAGTTTGCAACCCATCTTGTAATGTATGGGTTTACATTTAAGTTGATGAGTTTTTCAATGATACCCGAGTGGGGTATTGTATCGAAAGCCTTCGCCAGGTCGAGGTAGGCTGTATGGACTGCCTTTCCCTCGTCAATGGCCTTGGTGACTGTTTCGAAAAAGTCAACCAAGTTTAAAAGGCATGATCTGCCTTTGACAAAGCCAAACTGGGTTGGATCCAAAGTCTGCAAATTCCCTATGTCTTTATTTATGAGATCCATTATGATCCTTTCCATGGCTTTGCAGATAAGGCTTGTCAAGCTAATGGGACGGTAATTTCCAGGGTCGGTGGAGGCACCGCCTTTGTGAAGTGGGACCACAGTCGCTGTCGCCACTCCTGGGCACGATCCGGAGGTGAGACTAAGATTAAACAGCTGTCCTAACTGTGGGTTTAATTCCTCGTTGAGTTCGTGGAGCACACAGCCGGGGACACCATCAGGTCCCATGGATGCTGTGTTCTTTGCCTTGGAGAGAGCAGTTCTCACCTGGGCATTAGAGATGTTTGGGGGGCTACAATCATTTGGTATAGATATCTCTCCTTTGGTGGGGAGGGGAGTTTGCACTGAACCTGTCAGCCAGTATGTTTGCAATGTCTGTAGGATCAGTAATCTTCACATCATTTTGTACTAATTCTGAGCATATCTGGGAGTTTCCTCTTAGGTTTCTGACATAGCTAAAGAATGCCTTATGGTTGTCTTTAGAGTCCTTAGCTATTTTTCTCTCAAAATTAGCTTTGGATGATTTTATGAGAGCTCTTAGCTTTTACTTATAGTGATCAGCGGTGTCTTACCTTTTAAGGATTTTGCTCTATCTTGTAGTAGCTTTCTCCTTTTGTTGTAGAGTTTGTTTATGGCTGGGGTCCACCAGACTGGACGCTTGCCTTTGGTACAAAGAGTCTTTGTTTTGCTTGGGATTGCCTGATCCATGCAGCCCTACAGGTGCTGGTAGAAGGCATTTGTAAGTGATTCAGCGGTTTGAGTAATGTTTACCGCTCGGGGCCTTAAAGGAGATCACACTAGTCTTTAGAAGTGTGAAGTCGGCTTTCGAAGTTCTTTTGTGGTCTTTTATTTCGGTGGGCGGGATGAGGACCTCCAGCGAGATTAGTTTGTGATCTGATCTCACCAGTGAGGGGTATACTTCCGGTGTTGAACATTGTGCTCCCATGTTCGTGATGATGAGATCAAGTATGTTTTCTCCTCTTGTGGGGATGGTGACTAGTTGTTCCATGGCATTTGAGTTTATGAATTCCAGGAACTTTTGGGCTAGAGTGTTTGGGCTTGAGTAGTGTTCCCAGTCTATATTAGGGTAGTTGAAGTCACCTAGTATGATGGTGTTCGGAGATACATTTATCCCTTCCAGTGTTTTCAGGAAGGCCATGTGAGGTTCCTGAGTTTGCGAGGGTGGCCTGTAACATGCTACAAATTGCAGAGCAGTCTTGCCTATGGTTAATTGCACCTGGATGGTTTCCGATGCATCGTGCGTTGCCACCAATCTTGAGGTGTGGGTGTCCTTGATGAATATGGATACCCCCCCTCCTTTCTTGGTATTGTCCGGATTTTGGGGCCAGAACGCATGATATGAGGTAAAACCTGATAGTACTGGGGTGCTCTCAGGAGCCTTAAACCAGGTTTCTGTCACAGCACAGACATCGATGTTCTCCATACTGAGAAGGGCCTCGAGTGCGTGCATCTTGAGGTTGAGACTTCTGACATTGAGCAGCATTACCCTTAGTTTTTTTCTTTTTTGTGTTCTAGGGTGGTAGGTTTAGAATTTGAGCCTTGCCTAAAAAAGGCACTATGGGGTGGCAAGAGCCTTTGCCAAAATCCGAATCCCAGGGTGACAGGTGCAAGCCGTCCCTTGAAGCATCGTGGCTTGTCCAGCATGTCATCCCAGGCAGACAGACATTGATCCCCTTTGAATGACACCAGAGTTTAAGCCAATTGTTAAAGCTGATCATCTTATCTCTGTATTGTGGCATCATTCTTGGTGAAGGTAGGATACTGCTCAAGGTCAGGGTCATACCTGCTTGGGCTACATAATCAGTGAGCTCCTCTATGTCTCTTTTCATGTAGTCCAAGGAGGTACGCCTCAGGTCGCTTACACCAGCGTGGACAATGATTGAGTCGTACTTGTACCTGCTGTTGAGAGACCTGAGTGCTTGCGTTATGTGGCGGATTCTAGCCCGACAGGCAGCTTACTGTGACCTTCTCCTTACTCAGTCTGGTGAGCGGGACATCAGTGTGTCTGACTATGGAGTCACCAATGACTAGTGTGTCTGGCATTGTGTTTGGCCTTAAGGGCTGTGACTGCTTGACACTCTGACTGTGTGGTCTATGTGTTGCAGGTGTTGTGTTCTGAGGTGGTAGTTGTTTGGGTGTCTGCTTTGGTGGCCTCTGCTGTTTTGGTAGATTTTTGATCAGAGCCTCCGAGTATGTCTTTGTGTGTTTATGTGTATGATTTGAGGTTGTGATGGTATTATGTGAGACTGGGTCTATAGTGTGTGTGGTTACCTTCTCCTCCTGTCTGGTCTTGCCAGTCCTATGTTGAGAGAGCTCAGCCTCCAGTTTGGCCGTATAGTTGCATCTCTCGCATGTATTTGTGTTTTGTGGGAGGAGGAGAGGTTTGTCTGTGTACATGAAGCAATTGTAACATTGCCTCAATATGCCCAGGTTCACCAGCTGAGCAGGAGAAGACATTAGAAACTGATCCCTCGACATGCTAGAAGGAATAGACAGAAAAACTTAAAAAAGGTTCTGGGGGATGTGGGTGACCAAGAAATGGGGTTTGCTTTTTTGGGGTACTATCTACAACAAGAGTGCTGTATCAAGGTGATAAGTACTGTAGGAGCAAGTGCTGGGCTATACAGATAGAGAATAGTCTACTTGGGAGTCAAGTAGAGATAATTTATAGTTATAGGATACACTAAATAGAACAGTAGTATACTTTGAGGAAGGTAGTTTTAAGGGAAAATTTGAAGAGTGGACTTTAGGTAGCCCGAATAGTTTAAACCTGATTAACAGCAGAACATGCTTTTCCAAAGACAGTTTCTCCTTCCCAAGTGCAGAAGAGATTTTTATTCAAGGATGTTCCTCGTGCCAAAGAAGGAAAATGGTTGTAGACCAATTCTGGATCTTTCTTTCCTAAACCTGTTTCTGAAAGTGCCTTAATTCAAAATGATTTCACCTCACAACCTATCATCTCTTCTTCCCCTTTCAAGTTTCCTGATAACACTAGACTCATGAGATGCTTATCGTCACATCCCTATTCATCCAGTCTTCAGACATTTTTTTTAGGTTTTTGTATGTCTAGGTCACATTATCAGTTCTGTACCTTAACCTTTGGACTATCACTGCATCAGGAGTGTTCAGAAAGTATCTAGCTCCAGGGTTCCCATTCAGAAGCCTGAAACATCATAAGCCTGAAAATCAAAATCCTGAAACCAAAAGCCTGAAAATTCAGAATCCTGAAAACTCAAAATCCTGAAAGCCCAAAATCCTGAAAGACCAAAATCCTGAAACTCAAAATCCTGAAAACACAAATAATGCTAATATGTCACTATAAAGACACTAATATCTACCAACTGACTCTGACCCTAACCCTAACCCTAAGGTCCGTCACTATCGACACTCACCTGACCCGCCCCTAACCCTAACTCACTTAAACCGCCCCTAACCCCAATATTTGTCACTATTGCATACATGCCTAACTGCTCTAACCCTAACTCACTTAAACCGCAACCTAACCCTAACATAAAACCAACCGCACACTTACCTGACCCCAACGCATGACCTAACACCACAGGGCTAACAATAGCAAAGCCACAATGACATCAGTATGTCTATTTTGTGTTTTCAGGATTTTGAGTTTCAGGATTTTGGTCTTTCAGGATTTTGGGCTTTCAGGATTTTGAGTGTTCAGGATTCTGAATTTTCAGGCTTTTGGTTTCAGGATTTTGATTTTCAGGCTTATGATGTTTCAGGCTTCTGAATGGGAACCAGCTCCAGATATAGCTCATTGCAGTCTACAGGGTAGCCACATTTTTCCATATTTAGACAACTTGCTTCTCTCTGCAGAGTCTTTTTCAAAGTGTCAGGGATCTCTGTTTTGGGAGAGAGATCTCTTACACAAGCTTGTATTCCAAGAGAACAGCCAAAAGTCTTTCTTGACTCCCTCACACATGATTATGTTCCTGGGATGTCAACTACACTTCAGTTCAAAAAATATTTTCTTCCACAGGAAAAAATAGATCCTTATTTAGATCTGTTTCTAAGGTTTTCCACTCTGACTTTGGCTTCTGAAAGGGAATACCTCAGAATTTTGAGTCTCATGGCATCTATGATTCTCATTATATCCTTAGCAAGACTCCACATGTGAAAGATACAGCGATATCTGAAATCTCTTTGGTTCCCAGAATCAATACCCTTTATCTTTTCAAATCCCAGTGTGGAGGTTTGTCAGAAGAGAAATCTTTTGATGGAGATAACAGATATAACTTAAATCCAGAATGAGGTCTCCCCTTCTCCCTTCCTTCTCCAAAGCAGTCAGTCACCACAGATGCTTCAGACTTTTCTTGGGAAGCAGTTACAGGAGGGATAAAAGTGCAGGGATGTGGAACACCAAGGACAGACACAAGGACATAAATATCTAGGAGATGCTTACCCTAATCAAGGCACACAATTCTCTGAACCATGTTTGGCCCCTGGAACCTCTTCAAGTGGTTTCAGACAATTCCACATTCATGTGGTACATCAACAATCAAGGGGGAACTAGGTCATATCCATGCCATGATACCTTGGGATATAGCTTCATAGCACAATCTCACTCTACAGGCATCCTACATTCTATGTGGCAGACAAACTGAGCAGGACTAGGGCAGATCTTTTTGAATGGAAACTAGATCAGGGGGTCTTCCAACATTGTATCCTTCTGTGTAGAGTTCCTCAAATCGACTATTTTGCTTTCTTTGAGCAATCAGCTGGCAAGATTCTGTTCCAGGACTCTATTCAAGAAGGCCTGGAAGACAGATGCCTTTTCTTTTCTTTGGACAGGCATGTTCCTGTATGAATTTCCACCCATTCCACTAATGCCCAGGGTATTTCTGAAGATTCAGAAGGAATCCCTCAAGATCTTTGTGGTGACTCCCTTCTGGCCTAGGCAGCCATAGTTCTCCTTTTTTTTTTAGAAATGGCCTGGGGCAATTACTACAAGCTTTCTCACAGACTGTTTCTGCTCACACAAGAACAAGGGTGTTAGATACACTCTGACATCAATCACTTTCAGTTGACTGCCTGGATGATAGGGTCTTAATTCTTTTTAGGTACCTGTTTACCGAGGGCATGCAAGAATGCCTGCTACTAGAAGATCATATATTAGCAAATGGAAAAGGTTTTCTAGTTGATGGTAACAACATAACCAGCACCCATTCAGGGCTAGCTGTTCTCTGGTTGTACACTATTTGTGTGAGTTACTACTGCATGGCCTTTATTTCTCTATCAAGTTTCATTTATCAATCATTTCAGCATGTGTGCCCATAGATCCTCATCTTTAAAGAGAGTTTCATGTCAATATCTTCTTGAAAAGGATTTTGCATAAGAGGCTGAAAAGTAAACCTGTGGCCCCTCCTTGGCATTTTAATTTTGTGATAAAGAAGCTAACCCTTACTGCATTTGAAGCAGCTGATCTGGATGACATGAGGTTCTTAACATGGAAACAGTTTTACTGATTGCTCTGACCTCTAGAAGGGTATCTAGATGAGTTACAAGCTCTTATGGTGAGTCAACCTTACCTGATTTTCCATAGGGACAGGGTTTCTTCTGAACTAATCCTTCTTTTATGCCCAAAGTGGTGTTCAAGTTTACTTTAACCCAAACTATCAATCTGCCTGTTTTTTTTTTTTTTTTTTACTGAATCTAAACTTGAGGGAGAAAGGATACTCCATACCTTGGATGTCCACAGACAACTCAGGTAGTATCTTGGAAGAGCTATAGCTCTCACATCTTCAGAACAATTGCTATTTCTTGTGAAAGTAAGAAGAACGGACAACCTATGTCAAAACAAACTATTTCCAAATGGTTGTCTAAGGTTATTACCTTTTGTTATTCTCACCATAATAAATCTATTCCAGGCAGGGTCAAGGCCCTGTCTACCAGGGCCTTGGTTTCATATATGGCCTTTTGAAAAGGGTTGGATTCTAGAAGTATTTTATAAGCTGCTACTTGGTCTTTTGTATATACTTTTGCAAAGCACTTTAAGCTTGATTCCTTGTCTAGGTCCAGATCAAGATTTGCTAGGACCATTTCTCAGGGGTTCCTAGACTCTTCTCCTTCCACCTCCCAAATGTAGTAAGCTTTTGTAATCTACCCATGTAGCTAAGGCTACTACAACAGTGCTAAATATGATGAACATACTACAGTTGTGTAAACTGAACTTACCATAACAATAGATGCTCACACGATCACTGCTGCCGTAGCCGCTGCCTCCCTCTCTCCATCCCTCTTGTTTTTTGGTGTGTTTTTTATGCCGAGGTGTAGACATTTATTTTTTGCTGTTCCTAGCATTGTTTATTTAGGGCCCAGCCTCCCTCCCTCTCTGCTGGCAGGACAGCTCTGAAGTGCTTTGCACCCAAACATGTCTTTTCATCAGCTCAGCTTGAGCTGTTTGACAGTTTGGATGCATGAAAAGTGCCCTGATGCTTTGGAAGCTGGCCGTCTGTTATATCATTTGCAGGATATAACAAACCCATGTAGCTAAGGCTACTGAAGCAGTTATCATTTTGAGCATCTGCTGTTATGGTAAGTTCAACTGGGTCTAAATCACATAGTTGAACTGCAATAAGTTTGACTACGTAAATGCCAAACCCGGAAGTTCAAAATGCAGTAACTTCAAACACACAGAACAGCGTTTTTTTTTCCCAGGGAAAAAAATCGCTGTTCCGGTACAAAACCAAAAAACACACGTACACTATAAAATGTTCCTAATGTGGGGGGCTTTGCCCCTCCTACTTAAATATACGAACTCTGAGATTGCACCACAGTGGAGGAAATAGCAAAGCCGCAGAAATGGCCCACTGATTCTTTTCCCTGGAAAAAATTTGGTGTTCCGCGGCTTCGCTATTTTGACATTTTGAACTTCCCAGTTCAATGTTATGGCATTCGGACACCTGTGCATTTGGACTTCTAATATAGACCCAGTTCAACTTACACAACTGTACTTTATGGTGAGTTTACTTACACAGCTGTTCTTTCCCCCTTTCTTTCCTCCTTTTTCATCTGTCCTAGGCCAGTTATCACAAGTTACTTTACAGGATGGACTTTCCTCACACAACAAGAGGGCTGTCTAAGTCATCCAATCTCATAGACTCTGAATCTAACCCTTTGGATGATCGGAATTTGTTTTCTTTTAGCACTGGTTTCCTGAAGATGTGCTCCAGGATATACAGGAGGCTAGAAAACCTGCTACTAGAAAATCTTATGATCTAATGTTGCCTGTTTTGTCCTTTCCTCAACCATTAGGTTTCTGATCCAACCTCTGATTAACTTTAACCACCTCTCAGACTTTGGATCCATAGCTCAAGCTACTGCCTTTACCCATAATCCCCTCCAAACCCCACATTACCTCAGATCTTGTTTGCCACTGCCAGCAATTGGACATGGTTGATGTGGTTTAAGCTATAGGCAGATAAGTAACACTTTCTTTTTGAATTGTTAGTTCCTTTGTTGCTGTGCGTGGGTTTTTGACATTTTGTTGTTCTTTGCCTCTCCTGTTTATTAAAAAACAAACATATTTATCTATAACTCTAATTGTTTAGTGTGTTGCTGCTTTTTAGGCCTCATGCCTTTCCCTCCTTTCCTACTTCCCCCTATTGTTTGTACTAGTTAGCTAATAATTTTATTACCATTGTTAGTATTTCCCTATCTTTATTTTTGGGATTTTCTGTTTACCATCTCTGGTATCATTGCCTTTACTATCCCTTTTCTGGTTCTACCGTATTGGTGTGTGGATTTTTTGGTTGTTGCTTCACTGGTACACTATGTCTGACAAACCCACTATATTAAAAAATGCTGTTCATGCGAACATAAGATTCTTAACTCTTATGCCCATTTAGAGTGTGTGTATTGTCTAGAGGCTGGGCATCTTGATGCTGAATGTGATATTTGTGTGGACTTAACCACAAAACTTTTGTTGAACATAGAAACAAGCTGGTACTTAAAAGCTTACTTCCATTATCATCTTCTTCAGTTATCTGGAGCTTCCCACTCTACAAAGAAGCCAGGGGATAAATCTCACAGGGAGAAAAGGAAAAAGCTCAAAGGAAAAACCCAGAGAGCCAAGGAAGCGTTCCCCTGACCACTTTCCTTACTCAGTTCCAGCTTTGGCTTCAAGTGCCAAAATTCAGGAGGCCACAGATCAGTCCACTTCTTTCTATTTGACACTCTCTTTATCAAAGTCTCCCTCCCGTAGACAGCCCAGGTTTTCTTTGGAGCTGATTTCAACAAGGCTACATTCTCCATTCCTGCAGGAAACACCATGTAGAGCTTCTAGACCTCCATCCACCTCCTCATCCTTCAGGTCCACCAGGAGCCTATCTGAAGCAGATGTGGACAGACTTATGTGAAAATTTCTTGGGATGCAAATTTAGATGGGAGTACTCCCATCGGACCTGTGAGCTTTGGACCATCCCAGACCCCTTTAGTTACTCCTACTCCAATTCATCCCCCAGCTTCAGAGGTATAGGATCAGAGACTCCTGTTAATATGCATGCCAGATTCAAAGGCTTGACCTTCATCAACCCCAGCATCTTCTCTGATCCAACTTGTGCAGATTTTGTTTAGAGTGAGAGGGATCTCGGAGCCATAGTTTTGGCATAGGATACGGGTGTAGGGGCTCAGCTCTGAGGCTTTTGGAGCCATCCATTTCCCTCTGAGCTTTGTCATTAGGCAGCTTGGCTCTCACTTTTGCATTGAGGCAGTGTCACGTGGATTCCATGGGCTTCCCTACTCAGTTGCCCTCGACTCCTACTAGAGTAGTCTTGGATTCTCCTTTGGCTTCTGCCTTTGAGACAGTGGCGAGAGCTCTCCACATATCTAGAAATAGAACATTCATGCCCCACTCAGGTCCTCCCCCACCACAACTGTCTGCCTTGGATCCTGAGGCTGCTTATTCTTTTTTATTGGGGCAGCCAAACCATTCAAACCTTGAGACAGTGCTTACACAGGACTCCCCCACACACTTCCAGGTCTTCTCCAGATCAACCCCCCAAGGAAGGCCCCTAGAAATATAAGTGTCAGAGGAGGCACATCAGTTCCCCATGGGAATCCTCAACAGAAGAAACCAACCTTGATGAAGGGGAGGGGCCCCACAGATCACCTCTTGATGACATCTTGTTCAGAGAGATTCTTGAACTTCTGAGACAGAAAGGTGATTAGTCTTCCAAAGCCCCTTCCTAGGAGGAGTCAGTGTTCCTTAAGGCTTTTGGAACTGGCTCAGCTATGTCCTGGGTGCCCCCCACCCCCAGTGGAAGAATGGCGGACCTCATTTTACATCGGGCTTGAAAGGATCTGGATGTGGCAGAACCCATCTATAGAAAGCTGGACAGGTACCTAGTTGCACCCAAGGACTGTGCCCACTGGAGCAGGGTCCCCCAGTTGATGATAGAGGCAGCCACCAAAAAGGAATTTGCTGAGGAAAGTCCTTTTATCCACACCCCTAAAAGCCAGTATAAGGCCTTAGGCAGTTTTGAAAAGTGAAATTTTGATTTAATGATGTTTACCCTTGGTCACTGAATTATCTGGCACACTTTATAAGGTTCCAGAGGGATTTGACTAAGGAACTTTCCAAATCCCTGTCAGGGTCCATGTCATCGGAGAATGAAAATACCATTTTTTTGCAACTGTCCACCCTTCAGTCCCTGCCAGACACCTCCATGCGGGTAATTTTACACATCACAGAGGATGCTTTCAGAGCAGCAGTTTCAGGCATGACCATTAGGAGGCATGCCAGGATGTGTCTTTGTGACTTTGCTGAACCCTTAAAGACATCCTCCAACAATACAACCTTTGATGGATCTACCTAATTTGGACCCAAAGTAAAAGAGACTCTGTCCAGGAGTGAACAAGACAGGAAAACTGTCTGCTATAGGGATATGGTTTTCTGCCCATCATAAGACCTTCTGTCTGAACCAGAAAGGGGGTAAAAAGATGTAGTTCCAAAAATCATAAGGATTTTCCATGACTGCTATGGCAATAGACCCTTCCGTGGCAGAGGGGAACTCTAACAGTAAACATCACCCATATAGCAGAGGAGGCCTACAGAACCAAGACTTAATTTCTGAGAAGCATTTTCATCACTTCTGAATGATTGCCTAACTGCTACACTATAGAGGAAGTCAGCAGGTGATTAACTGTGCACCCAAAAGCCTGAACATCCATCACCAAACATGTCTGGGTGCAAAAAATAATTGTCAGAGATTATTATGTCCCCCCCCCCCCCACACACACATTCAAGGAAAATTCCTGATGTACCACCCCTTCAGAGAAAGGAAGCAGCTTTAGAAATAGAAAAATGTTGGGAGGGTGGCCTAATGGTTAAGGTGTTTGCCTTACAAACACAAGGTGCAGGGTTTGAGTCTCACAAGGGATAACTGGCTAGGCTTAAAATGGCTCGCAAGGGCAGTTAGCTTAGTACTAATCTATGAATCTATGAATCTATCTATGAAAAGCTGCTAACAAAAAGAGTCATCCAAGAGGTGCCAACAGACCAGGAAAAGTTCAGGACTTATTCAAGATTCTTTTGGTGCCTAAGAAAACCGGGGACCATGGGCCAATATTGGACCCAAGTCACTTGAAGCAGTTTATCAAACACTCAAAGTTCTGAATGGTCATGGTTCAGTCCATTCTCCCCCCATTGCGGAAAGATGATTGGATGTCCTCAGTAGATCTCCAGGATATATACTGTCACATCAAAATAAACAGTCACTTTCAGTTCACAGCACTGCCCTTTGGTCTCACCACAGCCCACCGGGTGTTCATCAAGTGTAGGGCAGTGGTCACAGCTCGCCTGAGACTCCTGGGGATTCTGAGTGTTTCCTTACCTTGACGACTGGCTCCTCAGCACTTCTACCAGGCATCTACTAATATATGCTAGGGGCTACCTACTCCACATTTGTCTGTGCCTGGGCATCACATTCAAATACCACAAATCTCACTTCTGCCCCACTCAAGTCCTGGATTTCATAGGTGCTCATCTGGATATGGTTTGTCAAGACTTCCTCAATCCAGACTATCTACATTAAATCATCAGGTGTCATATTGTCTCTCCAATCTCCGGAGGCCAGGTTGATTCTTCAGCCTCTAGGTTCGTTGGCAGCCTCCTTAATGCTTGTGCATCTGACAAGATTTTATATGAGGGTATTTCAATGGACACTGGCAGTACAATGGTCTATAAATTGACATTACATGAATTTTCCTATCTGAGTCACAAAGATTTGCAAGGAACATATATCCTGGTGGATTCTTTCATGGGTTCCCCTTTATTCTACATTTGCCCCAAGGCCACAGTGAACACAGAAACTTCCTAGATGGGATGGGGGGCACTACTTGCAACAGACAGTGCAAGGCATGTGGCCCCCCTTGTAGTCCAACCTTCAAATCAATGTCCTACAGATGAAGGCAGTTCTCTCAGCATTGCTGGCCTTTCAGAATATTCTTCCTCTACTGGTGATTGCCATACAGACAGACAATATGTTAGTGGTTTGGCACATCAAAAAGCAGGGGGGAACCCACTTTTACCCCTTGTGTTGAGAGACAATGAGGGTGTGGCAGTGTGTGATCTCTTCCATCCACTTTCTTTTGGCAACACACATTCTTAGGAAGCCAAACATTTTAACAGAAAGACTAAGCAGATCTATTCTACTGCCTCACAAGTGGTCTCTTAATCCTTCATTGACAAAACCTATTTTTTGTCAGTGGGGCCAACCATGCTGGGATCTCTTTGCTTCTGCCTATAATTTTAAATGCAGCAGGTATTTTGCCCTAATCCTCCCAGAGGGGTATTCACCAAGAAATGTTCTGACTCATGTTTGGCACTCCCCTGGTCTCCGTTATGCTAATTCTCCCACTCCCCTCATATCCAAGTTTCTAAAGAAAGCATGTCAATGGAAGAGCAAAGTGATCCTCATTGTCCCATTCTGGCCTTGATAAGTGTGGTTCCCCTTTCATTGGGCCTCACCTAATATACAGTCCTTGAGTTCTGGATCCTTCTCATGTTCTGATCATGTTCTGCTCTCTCACCTGACTGGACTACCTCATCCGGGCATACAACCTCTCAAACTAACTACATGGTTTCTCCACTTCCCATGATGGCTAGGCAGTCCAGGCTTTCTTAGAAGATTTTAAGTATCCTTACATCATCCATAAAGGATTCTACTATGAGGATATATAAGAGCAAATGGAAAAGATGGGTCTGTATCACTTCATTGAAGTGACACTTCAACGAACGGCATTTCATTGAAAATGCTGTTAACTGAATTCTGTGGCCCCCACACCCCCCACTAAATATATATACCAACTGTGAGATTGCATTACAGTGGGGAAAGGGCAAATTTCCCGATCCTCACTGTATCGTGATCTCAGCATGAACAGTTTGACGAATGGCATGTTCAATGCAATAGCACCAAAATGCTGTTCGATTAACTGATTTTTCCATGGAGTGATAGAGACCCAGTCAGTCAGAGACACCTGAATCCCTTTTCAGTATCATTCCAACTGTACTAGATTTTCTGGCTTCCATTTTCCATAAGTGAACAAGTTACTCCAAATCAAGGTACAGTTGGCTGCAATTTCCAATTATCATCTTGGTAAAGACCATTTGTCTTTGGCCTCCCTCAGGCTATACAAAGCTTTCCTCAAAGTTACATTCTTACTCAGACCACCTGTCAAGGATCCCACTCCTCCTTAGGATTTGGCAGTTCTCCAGGCCATGACTCGGTTTCCCTTTGAACCTGCGACAAAAGCTGATTTGAAATTCTTGTCCTGGAAGACCATTTTTCTTGTCATTATTACATCTGCTAGGTGAGTGTCTGAACTCCAGATATTATTTTGCTAGCCACCTTATCTTATTTTTAATAAAAGACAGTGTTTCTCTTCGGAACAATCCCTAATTTCTCCCAAAGGTATCATCAGAATTTGCCCTTAACCAGTCAATTAATTTATCAGTTTTCTTCCCAAAAATTCTCTAATAAAGGGGAATATATGTTTCATTTGTTGGATGTATACAGACACCTGAGATTCTATCTCCATAGAACAAAAATATTCAAGAAATCTGATCAATTGTTTATTTCCTTTTCTAAGGCTAAATCAGGGCATTCTTTTTCTAAAGTCACTTTAGCTTGGTGGCTTACTGATTTGTATTTCTCATGTTTATAAAGAAAAGGGTTTGACTTTACCGAGGCCACCACAAGCTCATTCCATAAGGTCAGTCTCCACTTCATTGTCTTCTTACCAAGAACTTCTATAGATGACATATGTGCTGCTGCTATTTGGTCCAATGCTTACATCTTCATAGCTCATTACAAGTTGGATATTCTTTCTAGGGACAGGGCAGGGTTTGGTTCTGCTGTAGTCCAGAATATCCTTTCATGAGACCACCCTGTGTTTTTACTAGCTGGGGACTCTGTCCCAATGGTTGAGGAATAGATGAAAAAGACAATACAAGATACAAAAGTTATGTACTCACCATAACACTGCATCTGTGTTGTTTGTTTTCATTCTTCCTCAACCTCCCCTCCTCCTTTCCCCCCTTCTGTTGGTGGAAGATACTGCTATGGATTCCTGGTATGACCTGGAAGCATACTCTCTTGGTATTTTCCCTGACTGAGCTCCAGATAACTTTGCTCTAATGTTTCTAGACTTTTCTAACTATCTACAGGTCTGCTTCTGTATCTTGATATTAAGAGAGCAAACTAGATCTAAGATAATGTGGGGTTTGGAGAGAATTATGTGTAAAGGGAAGAGCTTGAGATACAGATCCAAAGCCTGAGAAGTGGCAGAAGTTGGATCCGAGGTCAGATCTGAAACCCAGTAGTTGAGGAAGGATGAAAACAGACAACACAGATTCATCGTTATGGTGAGTACAAAACTTTTGTTTTCCACATGGAAGAGATTTTCGTTTTACTGACAATACAAAAAAGATCAGGGCCATTGTTTTGTGGGTATGGCTGACATTCTTTCTTACTTCTGAGAGTTACTTAATTCAGGTCTGACAATCTCTTCTATAAATGCTCATTTATCTGCCATCTCCACCTGCCTTCCCTTTGATCTGCATTTATTTTCACAATTGATGTCAAACAGTTTTATAAAGGGTGTTCTTCAACTCAGGTCACATAGGAGACCTATTCCTCCTCCTTGGGATCTGAATTATGTTTCAGAAAAACTAAACTTTGATCTCTTTGAGCCTGCTGTTTCTGCTTCCCTCAAGTTTTGTACTTGGAAAGTTGTCCTGTTGATGGCACTTATTTCTGCCAAAAATGTTTTGGAGCTGCAAACAGTCATTGTTTCATATCCCTTTTTATGTTCCTAATGATAGGGTTACCTCCAGAACTAACATACCTTTCATGCTTAAGATGGCCATTAAGCTCTCTTTAAACCAGACTATCAATCATCTCTACCCTTTTCTCTTCCCTTAAAACAGGTGTATTCACAGTCAACTTGGGTTGTATCTTGACAAAAGCAAGTCTTATCAGAAAATCAGATCAACTTTTCATTTCCTTTCAGGACAAGAAGTTGGGCCTTTCTGTCTCCAGACAATTACCTAATGGATCTCTTCTGACATCTCCTTTTGCCATTCCTACCATACAATGGAGCTTCTCAGTTTAGTTATAGCTCACTATGCCAGACTCATAACTTCCACAGGTGCTTTTTTTAAAGGTCTAGACTCTAGATCTGTTTTACAGTCTGCTATTTGGTCTTCTGTACATACCTTCACCAAGCATTATAAGACTGATGTCTTTTCTACAGAGTTGGATTTGCTAGATCCATCTTGTAAGGAATTTTCGGTTCCAGCTCAAATCCTCATTCCTCCACCTTGGAAACTTAGAAAGCTTTGCTACTCTTCTCATTTGTTAGTAATGCAGCAACAGTGACCATATAAAGGACATAGTACAGTTGTGTAAGAACTTACTCTAAGAGTAGATGTCCAGCTGATCATCACTACTATGTTACATCCCACCCTCCTTTCCCACTTCTTTTCCTGAATTTTTAGACCAGGGTGGCATCCCTTACTTCTCTCTTCATATAGTTGACATATATTTTTGATTGCCTGTTTTCTTTTTGCTCTGCTAACTTTTGTATCTGTGGCAAGAAAGTCTTCAGGTTCTTCATGCCCATATGTCCCCTATATACCAGATAGCTTTCTTGCACTTTGGTCATACTTTGGATGTATGTCTGAAGAGGAAGGTGCTTAGGCTTTGATATCCTGGTTAGACATAAGGTTATTCCTGGTGAGTTATCCACTTGTTAGCAATACTGCAGCACTGATCAGTCAGACATATACTGTTACAGTTATAGCAAGTTCTTAAACAGCTGTACTTTCCTTTCCATGGCCTACACTTAAGTAAATGCAACCCTAATTGGTATATAGACAGCCGACACAACAATATCACAAGGAGTGGGTTAACCATTTTCATCAGTCACTGTGCCAAGTGTGTGTGTGTGCATGCATGCGCAGGTGTGTATGTTACACATATACATGAACTGAATGCATAATGTGGGTTTGTCTGCATGGTGCATTTTTCCATACAGCTATATTGTAAAATGCTGGCCGCATGTGGAGTACACATAGAGGGGGTTTACACTAAAACTGCAATTACCTTTAAGAGAAGGCAGGTCTTTGAGTGGAACTATAAGATTTTTCCAAAAGCATGCAAGGGCAGCCTGGAACACCTTACCTGTATCCATCAGGTCAATACCCTCCCTTCCATCTTTCAGAACCTCTCCTAAAGACTTCCTGGCTAAAATCTGTCTCTGTTCTTGCTCAAAACCAGGATAAACTATATCCCTAAATGTGAACAAGTACTTTTTCATTCCTTATACCTCCTTACTCTACTTCCTTCACTTACTTCCTTACTTCTATCAAATTCTCTTCCCTGACTTTCTCTCTAAATATGCCATAAGCCTGTTTTTTCCCTCACTTCATATTGCAGTTCCTGTTTGTATTAGACTAACTTACCTTTAGTTTCTCTACAAACTAATATTTCTATAAATATTTAATGATTGTCATATAACTTGTATCAGTTCTTAAGCAATGTTTTTATATTAGCATTTATTTGTTATAATTATTTAAACTGGAGATTTTTTTTTATTTTTGAGGATTGTAAAATTCTTGTTCTTAAAATGTTTTGCAATAATTTGGAGCTTTTCTCGCTGGGCCTCCGCTGAAAGTGGGCTTCTACCCAGTCAGACTTTCCAGGTAATCAAATGTCAATAAATAAGGTTTCAATGAAAATCACTGTGTAGATAGCTGAACTAAAAATACAAAAAAGTTAGTGTTGTTAAAGAATGGAAGATTCATGAAGAGATGCTTAGAAAGAATCTGCAGGGAGTTTTTCAGTTGTTTACTTTGCAATTTGGCATGATCTTGCCTTAATTTTAGCTGTTTAGAGCTCATCAGTGTCCCTGAGCTGGGTTACAGTATTCATTATGCTTGATGCGTGTTTTATTTTTATCTGCAGTGTATGTGATGTTATGTGATCCTATCTCGCCTACATTCTGAATGATGGGTTCGGAGCCGATCCCTCGGCTCCGACTCGGCACGCTTATGCCAAAGAGCGAAGTCTCTTATTGGCTGAGCTTACTATATCCCAGGATGCACCACCAACAGTCCCCCAGATCTCGTTTGCCGCTTAACTGCAAGGACGTGGTCTCGAGCTGGCTGGGCTGAGTAGCTTTTATTAACTACTTTTCTGTCAGTTTTGTGCTTGTATTTCACAAAAGCCGTTTTAACGGCTATTGCTTTTGCTATTGCTATTGCTATTGCTAAATTGTGTTCGATTGAGTACTGGAATTTATTGTGTGATTGGGTAGAGTTTGTTTTGGCCCTTTCAATCCAGGGCCTTTTCAGTCAAACTCTATAACTGAACTTTTAGTGTTAAAGTTCCGGTTATTACACCTAAGGTTGTGTTTGACACAGTTTCTGTAAGCCTCGCTTTTTTGTCATTAAGCGTTTCTACAGTGGTTAAATTTCCTGTCAGGAATTGTTAACATTATGTCCCAAGCCCCTAGGCCTTCGGGCTTTAAAAAATGTACTAAATGTGCTTTTAAGATGTCTGTTACCGATGACCATCTACTTTGTGTTTATTGTTTAGGGGCAAAGCACTTGCAGGAGTCATGCAGCGTATGTCACGCTTTTTCCTCTAGGGTCCTCCAGGAGAGGAAAAATAAATTAATTCTTAAAGGGTTGATTAAACCCTCTTTTGAAGAAGCCTTGTCTTCCGCTCCGACTCCTGCCAAAAAGAAAAGGGCATCGGCTCCGACCAGTCCGTCGGATCCGACTGCCAAGAGACCTAGGCAGGCCTCTCCTTCGGCTCCAAAGACTTGGAGCCGAGGTCGAACGGTCTGCCTGCGATGCCACCAGTATCGACTGCTTCGGAGCCGATGGCTGGGGCATCGAGGCGGGTCACCTTCGCCGGCTCCACTGCTCTCGGAGCCGACAAGGTCGCCGCCAGACACTTCCTCCTCGGCTTGAAGTCTACCTCGGCACCGATGGAATCTGGTGTGTGTGTTTCCTCGCGCCGATTCTCATCGAGTCGCCTCGAGCCGGTCCCCTAGTCCCTTGGGGCCGAGGGAGAGGTCTTCGAACCCGTTCTGTTTCCTCTCGGTCTTCGAGAATGTCGGATTCTGATATAGACAGGGTGCTCCAAAGATTTTCCAGTCCCCAGTCTTCCAAAAATTTGTTTCGGCTCCACCCAGTTGGCTTCGAGCCGATGGCCATGACCCACCCCATTGTTATTCCTCCTCCGACTGCTTCTCCGTCGGAGCAGGTGCTCTTGGAGCCGGTGGAGATCTTAGGGTCGGCTCCGACCCTTACTCCAACTCCGGGCCCTCGGGTCCGAGTTTGGTACGCTGACTTCTTCGGCTGGACCGAGGGTGATGTTTGGGACCGATGCTCGGTTCCGAGCCTCCCTCGGTGCTTCGGCTGCGGGACTTCCGTCTACTATCATGGCCCCGGAGACTGGGCGCCCCAGGATTCTGGAGGTCCGGCTTTCAGAGCCATGAGGAGTGCCTTGGCCAAATCCTCTTCGGCCATCTCTCCGGTTTTACCAGCACCTTCCCTGGGCGTGGAGACTGGGTCTTTGGCAGTTCCCCTGTCCGTGGTCAGCGGAGCCCGAGGCCTGAGGTTACCCCAGTGGGGGTTCCTCTTCCTGAGGGTTCTTCGGAGTCATCTTCAGAGGAACCCCCAAGGAAGAGATTGTGCAAGAGGAAGCACGTGGACTCCCCCGAGTCCATCACATCTGACACGGATATGGATGATGCAGAGGGGTCCCCTAAGTCGTCCTCGGATGATGTCTCCTTTGCAGACATCTTAGAGATCCTCAAACAACGAGGTGGCTGGATGTCTAAACCCCTCTGCGGACGAATCAGTGCTCCTCAAGGCCTTTGGGGCTCAGCCCTCCGCCTCCTGGGTATCTCCGCCTTCGACGAGCTTCTGGATTTAGTTTGTCGAAGAAGGGCGGGAACACCCGGATACTGTGGAACCAGTCCCTTCTCGTCCAAACAAATTCTTATCTGCTCCCCCCGAGAAGGAGTTCCTTACTAAAGGCGTGGCTGTAGATGCCATGGTGGTGGCATCTGCTACACAGCAGGACGTGGCAGAGGCTTCAGCGTCCACCCATCCTCCTAGTAAGGCGTCTAGGAGTATGGATAGATGCAGGAAGCGTACCCTGACTTCAGCGGCCTTTACCTTAAGGTCTCTGAATTATTTGGCACATTTTACCAGGCTTCAGAGGGATCTGGTCAAGGAGTTGTCAGACTCCCTCTCGGGTAACCTACCTGAACAGCTAGCCCAGTCCGTTAGCTCTCAGTTGGCTATCCTGACGTCAATTGCTAACTCGTCCATGAGGCTCATATCTTATGCGGCCGAAGGGGCGGGTAGAGCGGCAGGCACAGGCGTGGCTCTACGTAGACAGGCCTGGCTCGCTTGTGTCAGTTTGCGGAGGCCTTCAAGTCTTCTTTCGCCGACGCTCCCTTTGATGGGTCCTCATTGTTTGGACCCAAGGTGAAAGACACCCTTACCCGCTGTGAGCAAGAGGGAAAAACGTTATCTGCCGTAGGTGCCCGTTATTCCACTCCCTTTCGGCCTTACCCCAAGGCCAAAGGAGGGGGGAAAATGTGGTTCCGAAAATCTCGCAAGTTTTTCTCCCAACAGCAGGAAGATTCCCCGTCCAGAGGCAGAGGGCGGGGAAATTTTTCAGGGAGACGCCGTCCCAGAGGCGGCAGAGGGCCCCGCAATTCTGGAGACCGCGAGTCCTTTCGTGGCTCTTCAGCCTCCCACACCGTAAGAGGGATTGCCCGGCTGTGCTGCTCGAGCCAGTCGGTGTCGTTACAAGCACCTAAAAGCCTGGGAGTCAATCACTCAGGACAGATGGGTGCTTCGGATAATTGCCGGAGGTTACATCATCCCATTCAAATACTCACCCCCTCCGTCCAAGAGAATCCCGGACCCACCACCCAGTCAAAGGGAAATAGCAGCCGCAGAAGCTTCAAAGCTGCTACAAAAGGAGTCATCCAACCGGTCCCCACAGACCAAATCGGATCAGGAAATTACTCCAGGTTCTTTTTAGTGCCAAAAAAGACAGGGGACCTGAGACCAATATTGGGTCTCAGCAGACTGAACCTATCCGTTACGAAATCCAAATTCCGAATGGTCACGTTGCAATCCATTCTCCCGTTGTTGGAGAAGGATGTTTGGATGTGCTCCATAGACCTCAAGGACGCCTATTATCACATACCGATACATCAGGCGCCCAGAAGGTATCTGCGCTTCAGCCTGGGAGCCAGTCATTACCAATTTTGTGCTCTGCCCTTTGGTCTCACCACAGCCCCCAGGGTGTTCACCAAGTGTTTGGCAGTAGTGACGGCTCACCTGAGGAGCCTTGGATTCCAAGTGTTTCCCTATCTCGACGACTGGCTCCTGACTGCCACCACCAGGCATCTACTTATGGACAACCTCAAAGCCACCATCTCCCTGGGTGTTTCCCTGGGGATTACATTCAATTGGTCAAAGTCTGTCTTGCTGCCCTCTCAGCGTAAAGTTTATAGGAGCAGAGATAGACTCAAGATTGATGCGTGTCTTTCTTCCTGCCGAAGGATCCGAACCTTACAGGGCCAAGTTCAAGCTCTGATCTCAGGATCCAAAGCCCCAGCCAGGATGGTCCTACAGGTTCTAGGCCACCTTATCTTATTTTTAATAAAAGACAGTGTTTCTCTTCGGAACAATCCCTAATTTCTCCCAAAGGTATCATCAGAATTTGCCCTTAACTAGTCCATTAATTTAACAGTTTTCTTCCTGAAATTCTCTAATAAAGGGGAATATATGCTTCATTTGCAGGATGTACACAGACAACTGAGAATTTATCTCCATAGAACAAAAACATTCAGGTAATCAGACCAATTGTTTATTTCCTTTTCTAAGGCTAAATCAGGGCATTCTTTTTCTAAAGTCACTTTAGCTTGGTGGCTTACTGATTGTATTTCTCATGTTTATAAAGAAAAGGGTTTGACTTTACCGAGGCCACCACAAGCTCATTCCATAAGGTCAGTCTCCACTTCATTGTCTTCTTACCAAGAACTTCTATAGATGACATATGTGCTGCTGCTATTTGGGCCAATGCTTACATCTTCATAGCTCATTACAAGTTGGATATCCTTTCTAGGGACAGGGCAGGGTTTGGTTCTGCTGTACTCCAGAATATCCTTTCATGAGACCACCCTGTGTTTTTACTAGCTGGGGACTCTGTCCCAATGGTTGAGGAATAGATGAAAAAGACAATACAAGATACAAAAGTTATGTACTCACCATAACACTGCATCTGTGTTGTCTGTTTCATTCTTCCTCAACCTCCCCTCCTCCTTTCCCCCCTTCTGTTGGTGGAAGATACTGCTATGGATTCCTGGTATGACCTGGAAGCATACTCTCTTGGTATTTTCCCTGACTGAGCTCCAGATAACTTTGCTCTAATGTTTCTAGACTTTTCTAACTATCTACAGGTCTGCTTCTGTATCTTGATATTAAGAGAGCAAACTAGATCTAAGGTAATGTGGGGTTTGGAGAGAATTATGCGTAAAGGGAAGAGCTTGAGATACAGATCCAAAGCCTGAGAAGTGGCAGAAGTTGGATCCGAGGTCAGATCTGAAACCCAGTAGTTGAGGAAGGATGAAAACAGACAACACAGATTCATCGTTATGGTGAGTACAAAACTTTTGTTTTCCACATGGAAGAGATTTTCGTTTTACTGACAATACAAAAAAGATCAGGGCCCTTGTTTTGTGGGTATGGCTGACATTCTTTCTTACTTCTGAGAGTTACTTAATTCAGGTCTGACAATCTCTTCTATAAATGCTCATTTATCTGCCATTTCCACCTGCCTTCCCTTTGATCTGCATTTATTTTCACAATTGATGTCAAACAGTTTTATAAAGGGTGTTCTTCAACTCAGGTCACATAGGAGACCTATTCCTCCTCCTTGGGATCTGAATTATGTTTCAGAAAAACTAAACCTTGATCTCTTTGAGCCTGCTGCTTCTGCTTCCTTCAAGTTTTGTACTTGGAAAGTTGTCCTGTTGATGGCACTTATTTCTGCCAAAAATGTTTTGGAGCTGCAAACAGTCATTGTTTCATATCCCTTTTTATGTTCCTAATGATAGGGTTACCTCCAGAACTAACATACCTTTCATGCTTAAGATGGCCATTAAGCTCTCTTTAAACCAGACTATCAATCATCTCTACCCTTTTCTCTTCCCTTAAAACAGGTGTATTCACAGTCAACTTAGGTTGTATCTTGACAAAAGCAAGTCTTATCAGAAAATCAGATCAACTTTTCATTTCCTTTCAGGACAAGAAGTTGGGTCTTTCTGTCTCCAGACAATTACCTAATGGATCTCTTCTGACATCTTCTTTTGCCATTCCTACCATATAAAGGAGCTTCTCAGTTTAATTATAGCTCACTATGCCAGACTCATAACTTCCACAGGTGCTTTTTTTAAAGGTCTAGACTCTAGATCTGTTTTACAGGCTGCTATTTGGTCTTCTGTACATACCTTCACCAAGCATTATAAGACTGATGTCTTTTCTACAGAGCTGGATTTGCTAGATCCATCTTGTAAGGAATTTTCGGTTCCAGCTCAAATCCTCATTCCTCCACCTTGGAAACTTAGAAAGCTTTGCTACTCTTCTCATTTGTTAGTAATGCAGCAACAGTGACCATATAAAGGACATAGTACAGTTGTGTAAGAACTTACTGTAAGAGTAGATGTCCAGCTGATCATCGCTACTATGTTACATCCCACCCTCCTTTCCCACTTCTTTTCCTGAATTTTTAGACCAGGGTGGCATCCCTTACTTCTCTCTTCATATAGTTGACATATATTTTTGATTGCCTGTTTTCTTTTTGCTCTGCTAACTTTTGTATCTGTGGCAAGAAAGTCTTCAGGTTCTTCATGCCCATATGTCCCCTATATACCAGATAGCTTTCTTGCACTTTGGTCATACTTTGGATGTATGTCTGAAGAGGAAGGTGCTTAGGCTTTGATATCCTGGTTAGACATAAGGTTATTCCTGGTGAGTTATCCACTTGTTAGCAATACTGCAGCACTGATCAGTCAGACATATACTGTTACAGTTATAGCAAGTTCTTAAACAGCTGTACTTTCCTTTCCATGGCCTACACTTAAGTAAATGCAACCCTAATTGGTATATAGACAGCAGACACAACAATATCACAAGGAGTGGGTTAACCATTTTCATCAGTCACTGTGCCAAGTGTGAGTGTGTGCGAGCATGCGCAGGTGTGTATGTTACACATATACATGAACTGAATGCATAATGTGGGTTTGTCTGCATGGTGCATTTTTCCATACAGCTATATTGTAAAATGCTGGCCGCATGTGGAGTACACATAGAGGGGGTTTACACTAAAACTGCAATTACCTTTAAGAGAAGGCAGGTCTTTGAGTGGAACTATAAGATTTTTCCAAAAGCATGCAAGGGCAGCCTGGAACACCTTACCTGTATCCATCAGGTCAATACCCTCCCTTCCATCTTTCAGAACCTCTCCTAAAGACTTCCTGGCTAAAATCTGTCTCTGTTCTTGCTCAAAACCAGGATAAACTATATCCCTAAATGTGAACAAGTACTTTTTCATTCCTTATACCTCCTTACTCTACTTCCTTCACTTACTTCCTTACTTCTATCAAATTCTCTTCCCTGACTTTCTCTCTAAATATGCCATAAGCCTGTTTTTCCCTCACTTCATATTGCAGTTCCTGTTTGTATTAGACTAACTTACATTTAGTTTCTCTACAAACTAATATTTCTATAAATATTTAATGATTGTCATATAACTTGTATCAGTTCTTAAGCAATGTTTTTATATTAGCATTTATTTGTTATAATTATTTAAACTGGAGATATTTTTTTTTTATTTTTGAGGATTGTAAAATTCTTGTTCTTAAAATGTTTTGCAATAATTTGGAGCTTTTCTCGCTGGGCCTCCATTGAAAGTTGGCTTCTACCCGGTCAGACTTTCTAGGTAATCAAATGTCAATAAATAAGGTTTCAATGAAAATCACTGTGTAGCTAGCTGAACTAAAAATACAAAAAAGTTAGTGTTGTTAAAGAATGGAAGATTTGTGAAGAGATGCTTAGAAAGAATCTGCAGGGAGTTTTTCAGTTGTTTACTTTGCAATTTGGCATGATCTTGCCTTAATTTTAGCTGTTTAGAGCTCATCAATGTCCCTGAGCTGGGTTACAGTATTCATTATGCTTGATGCGTGTTTCATTTTTATCTGCAGTGTATGTGTTTTCTGGCTCTTGCAAGCTTTTTGAATCCTGTTAAAGGGCTTTCTAGATTTTGTACAAGCCTGGATTGAAAAGGGCAATTTATAGGCTTTTGTTTTTTTTTTTTTTTTTGCAATTTTGCAATCTGACAGCATCCTGTCTTAATTTTAGCTGTTAACAGCTTATCAGTGCGGCCAAGCTGGGTTGCATCATTTATTACTCTTGATTTGTGTTTTTTTTGTGTGCAGTGTTTGTGTGTGTTCTGGTGATAGCAAGCTTTTTGACAACTTTCTAAGAGGCTTCCAAGCATTTGTACAAGCACTGACTGCAAGTAGTTTCAGGCCTGAGCAGTTGTGTGCTCTGTGTAATGCAAAAATGTCAGTAAATGTCCTTCCTAATAGCTCTGTGCTACATGAGCAACAGGTGCAGAACCAAGTTGGTAAGAGGCACATACTATCATTTTTCACTTGTATTTCCTGATCATTGAGGGATTCTAGTGGCTTTGGCTCCTACTATGACTAAATTAGCTCAGATTTGGATATCATCCCTTGTATTTCCTGATCATTGAGGAATTCTAATGACTTTCCAATATGAACAGATTGGATATCATCTGTATTTGAGGGAAGTGCTATTTAACAGTTCTGTAAATGTTCTTTGTACAGCACCAAGAAAGATGTCTTTTCAAATATTGATATCACCATATGTAGTAAATGTGCTAGCATAGAGTACTGCAACAATGAACTGCTAAGCCTGAAGAGAGAAATTTCTGAATTCCCACAATCTAACAAAAGCTTCTTTATTCTCAAATAATGTCATTGTCCAAACAAATTGGACCTTGTTGCGTTCTATCAGGTCTAGCATAGCTACTTATCCTTTTACCATACAATGTGTTGTTTCACTCAGACTGAATAACCAAAAAGGTGGTGCAACAGTGCTCAAATACCACAAGTGAAACAAAGAAAAGCACTACTGTTGCGAGTCCACAAAACAATTTATTCCAAGTATAGAACTCAAATAAAATTAAGCGCTTTTGTCAGTGCCAGTTGACTTCATCAGAATAACACAATGAACATGAAAATTATGTTTAAATAGTACAGGCTTAACAATGATTAGCTGTTTCACCCCCCAATTATAAAACATGTTTTAAAAAATTCATTACAAAATATTCAAGACTAGTGCAAGAATATGACTTATTTAAAAAACAAGTTCTCATGTTTGTATAAAACAGTTTTCCACAAGGAAAATATTATATTAGTGTAAACCAACAGTACAACAACAAATGTTCAGGTGCATTTATATGTTCATATGCATATTCACATTTAAACCAGTTAAAGACATTTAAACATGTCCTGCCTTTTCTTTCAATATAGGTAATATAGTCAAATAATCATTCAACCCCGGGGGAAAGTTTGCGGCTAGTCTTAGTTGCCATAAAAGTTCTTTCTTGTTTAAGGCATTTTGCTAATCTCCACCCCTAACATCAATATTCACTAGGTCTAATATAGCAACTTTGAAACCACTATAATCCGTACATTGGGTACTATGCTTGTACAAGGCATTAGTTTCCATTTTCTTCGTTATATCATTCAGACTGAACTTGAAATCATTGGTGTGCCCACCTGCCCAGCCTCTGTTGGATCCAGATTTGGAACCTTTCTAGTACATCAGGGCCTTTCTGACAATGTTATTCATGTAACTAATCTTACAGTTTCTTGTAATTTTACTAACACAGTCACAAGTGCTATAAATACCAATTGATGTCTGTATGGTTAGATGTGGACAAAATTTCAGGGATTCAGAAATGCCACATCCACAGCCAAGCCAAGCCAATATTATTTACATTGGATGGATAACAAGCCTCAGTGCATGTGGCCAGAACATTTTGTGAGATGAGCAGCTCCTCATCACATCCACAGCAAAGATCCATGACCAGATCATGTTAGATTACCTCACAGCTAGGTTAAAGTATGCACAGCTGTGCTAAACATGGAATGTGCTCAGGCACCTGTGATAGTCAAAGCGTGTTTGTGCACATAGATGGAAAAGCAACTTTGACAATGTTGATTATAAATGCAGAGAAACATTCCATGTAAAGAACAAATATCATGGATGGAGTAGAGGTTCCACTATTGTAACAAAAACAATAGAAAGGGACAGAAGAGTGCAAAGGGAATTGACTAACAAAGCAGGACATCAAAACACAATGGGTCCTCAAGACCCTGTTTGGATCTGATCCAGCCAGTTTAGTGCTTGAGCCTTGAGCCCTTCAAAAATTCTTTCCCCATAATTTATGCCCCCCCCCCCCCGACTAACTCACACTTCATTTGCTGCCTTTTGGAAAAGCATCATAGTTCTCACCGGTAAAGTCAGTTAGAATACTTTTATCCCCAAATTTATTTGAGTAATTTGAAGATATTTTCATAGTTTCCTACTTCCTTGCCCTTTCATTTTCGGCCTCACTCCTTTTTGTTTTTACATAGTTCTAGGATTAACCATCCTTTTGTTTGTTTGTTTTTTTTCTTAGTATTAACTATCTTAATTAGGAACTGCGGTGGTGGTGCTGCGGTAGCATTGTCGCCTCGCAGTAAGACGTTGTCCTGTTCGATTCTCAGCTAAAGCGTCTTCTGTGTGGAGACATGCGTGAATGGGCGTACCTTCGTTGAAGGTTTTGCATCAGGGCTGGCAACTTGGCACATAAAAATCTACTGCTAGTCATTAGCGGACCGGAGTTCCGCTGTGGCGATCCCTAACTGGGAAAAGCCGAAAGACACAACAACATTAACTATCTTAATTAGCTTAACATTCTTAATATTTATCATTATAGTAGAACATTATCAGTACTGACAGTTTTATATAGATATAATCTTGAGTTAATGTTCTGCTATTTTGTGCATGTGAGTGTATGTGCTTCATTTTCTTGTTTCTGTATGGAGCAGAAGTCGAGTTTCAAAAATCTTTTCCCACTGTAGACATAAAATTCTCACCCAGGACTCTCATAATTTGTGTGTGGTCTGTTTGAGGATGGCACACTTTAATTCCAACTGTAATAGTCGTGCTACATTCAGACCCAGTGCTCTGCCCCATAGGCATAACAAGCACATACTCAAGGGCCTTCTCCCACCAGATCTTTGAAAACCAAGAAGCTGGCAGAGAAACCTTCAAAGCAGAAGGATTCTGAGCCAAAGAATTGACAGGTGGAAGCTTCGGCTCCAGTTTCTACATCAAAGCTGCTTAGACTAGAAGGCATCCTGGCCAGAACTCTGATGTACTTTCCACCTCCAGATCCTGGTCCTTTATTGCTTACCATCCAAATCTCTGATAATGGGGTGAAGAAGAATATTCTCAGACCTGTATCTGCTTTATTTATTAAGTCTTTTTAAGTCCTGTAGCATCTCTGAAGTGGATGAAGAGCAATTGCTGCTGAGGTTCCTTCACAAGCAAATCAAGAAGACGGATCATTGTGGGTTTGTCAGCTCTGAAGTCGACTCTATCCATGTATTTCATTCCCATCCAGGTGTCCTCACCAGTCTGCCCTACAGGTCCAGTTGTCTCAGATCCATTTGGTCAGTTGGGTCCTGTGGCTCCAGAGTTGATGAGCCATGTCTCCATGGCTCTTGGAGAGTTGGATTTAACTCTTCACTTGCAAATTCCTCTGAAACAAATGGTTGAGTCTCAGAGCTGAGGGATCTGATGGAAAGGTCTGTGTGTATTGTTGGAGACTTCAGCTTATGAAACTTTTGCATCAGTCCCCTCCTTGATGTCCACTCAATCGGTTGGGGAATCAACCCAGGTCATTGGTTCTTTCCATGTTTGAGAGATTGGATCCTATCATGAGTGCAATTTCCTCTGTCCTTACCAAAGTAGGAATGTCTTTCATAGTGCTGGGGAGAATCCTATTGCTTCATAGGGTGGATCTACAGGATCCTGCAGCCACTGTTCTCCCCATGTCCACCTCTCCTTGGTTTTGGCTTTGCAGCAGGTGTCATCCAGGTAGTTTTGTCCTGTTTGTCCTAAGCCTTCTGCATTACAGCAGCAACAGCCTTCTGAAGATTCATGTTCATCATCCCCCGAGCCACCTTGGAAGAGGACATGCAAGAGGAAGCATGTAGACTCACCAGAAGAGTCCATTACATGAAACACTGATTCAGATGCTAGAGAGGGTTTCCTACAATCCATTAGTGGGGACAAACCCTTCAGTGAGATACTGGAGCATGAGGCAAATAGGATCTTAGCTAACTGAACCTCCTCTAAGAACAAAGCAGCTCTGTTTAAGGAATACAGGATGACCCCTTTTACTTCTTGGGTCGTCCCTCCAGTTGACATAATGGTTGAGCTGGCAGTAAATAAAGTTTGGCAGGAAGTAAACACATGTGAGGCGGTCGCCATGAAGCAAAATAAAATACTTAGACCCCCTAAAGTCAAACCCATGTCGGCTAAAACACCTCCTGTGGATTGTATCATTATTGCCAGTGATCACCAAAAAAAGAACTGTCAGAGGACTCTTCTTCTACCCACCTACCCAGGAAGGAGTCTTGGGCCATGAATACACTAGGGAAGTGGGTGTATATATCTGGTACCTTTTCTGTTAGGGCTATGAACTATACTGCTCATATGACTAGGTTCTGGAGGGACCTGGCACATCATGCTGTGTCCACTCTGAAAAATTCCATCGTACTGGAGGCACAAAAGCAGCTTCAGGCTGCTCTGTCAATCATGATAAATGTTATTAACCTGTTCATGCCCCATCATCACAATGCAGCAGATGGATCAGCAAGGGCAAATGGAGCAGTGTCTTTCCTGACTGCCCCATTCAATGGAACCACCTTGTTTGGCAACACAGTCAAGGAATACATGCAGAAGTCCGAGCAAGACTGCAAGAAGCTCTCTGCATTGGGAATGAAAACTGAGCCACCATAACGCACATTCATTAGGAACCACAAGGGTGCTTTATTGCTCTGGTTTCGCAAGTCCCACTGTCAGTTTGGCTCCGCTTCTGATAGGGTTGCCCATGGCAGAGATGGTCACCTCAATGGATGCAGGCCCAGAGGTTGAGGGGGTCTGTATAACCATGGCTTCAAGGGGTCTATTCTCTGACAGGAGAACTCAGAATCATTGAAGGGATGCCTGATTGTCCCACTCTGGAGGCAGTTGGGGTACAAGTATCTCTGTACCCTCTCTCGTGCTTCGCCATGACCCAAGACAGATAGGTAAGAAGTATAATATCAGGAGGGTGTTACATTCCTATTTTTGACCTCCCTTCCCATTTCCTCTCTTGTCATATGTTCCACCTAATCAGTCAAAGGTTGCTATGTCAGAGATCCATTCTCTACTAAAAAAAGAGCCATCCTGGAGGTGCCACCAAACCAGCATGGGTCAGGATCTTATACATGCTTCTTTTTGGTTCCAGACAAACCTCTGGTCCATTTTAGATCTCAATCTCCTAAACTCTTACATCGAAAAGACCTGCTTTCAAATGGTCACAATGCAGTCAATATTTCCATATTTTACAGAAGAATGACTGGATGTGCTCAATAGATCTCCAGGATGATTTCCTTCACATAAAGATTGAAAAGGAGTCCAGAAGAGTTCTACATTTCTGTTTAGGAGCCATTGTCAATTCAGAGCCCTGCCATTTGGTCTCACCACAGACCCCAAGTGTTCACCAAATGCATAGTAGTAGGAGCAGCTCATCTACAACTTCAGTTATTCAAAAATGTCCCATATCTAGATGTCTGGTTTCTGGCTGCTGCATCCAAGGAGTCTTTTATCCAGGCAAAAGGTAGCCTTTTCCAGCTGTATGCATCCCTGGAAATTACTATGAATTTTGCAAAATCCAACTTGATCCCCCACTCACTACTTAGTTTTTCTAGAGTGTCTATTGGACACAACAATTCCACAATTTTTCCTTCCATTCAAGAGGATCTTACCCCTCAGACAAGTGGTCTAATACCTTCTGGATGTGGATCACCTCCCAGTATGATTGGGGTTGAGGTTTGGTTTAATGGCAGTGTCTATGCTCTTCGTTCAGTTTGCCAGGTTTCACATGAGGATTCTATAATGGTTGCTTCAATCTCAGTGGTGTTAGAGATAAAACCATTTGTCTCTTTCTATTCAAATGACACTGTCATGTCAATCCCATCTGGAGTGGTGGCTCCACTCTCCAGTCATAACACAAAGAAGGCCTTTCCAAGTTGCCCTATCAGTAGCAGTTGCTATCATGAATGTATCCTCCTTTGGGTGGGGACATTGTGAAGTGAGAATGGTCCAAGGTACGTGGTCATAATCAGAAGCTTGTCTTCACATCATTGTCCAGGAAATAAAGGCAGTTCTCTTTGTGCTGCAGGAATTTCAGGACTGGATACCTCTAGGTGTGATAAACATTCAGGCAGAAAACGTGACTTTGGTCTGGTATATAAACAAGCAAATGAGGACCAGATCCTATCCACAGTGCCACAAGGCCATGGGAGTGTGGCAATGGGTGGTGGCCTCTCACGGTTTCTGACAGCAACATGCATGCCTGGGAGGCTCTATGACCTTACAGTCAGGGTGAGCAGAACTCTTCTCCTTCCTCATGAGTGGTCCCTAAATCCAGCGGTAGCAAAGCAGATTTTTGACCATTGGGGCAAACCATGCTGCAGTCTGTTTGCAACACCATGGAACACCAGGTGCAGCAGTTATTTTGCCATCCTCCCCCATGCAGGGTTGAACTCCAGGGATCCTCTGTACAGTCACTGGCTTCCAGGGCTTCTTTATGCTTATCCTCCTCTTTCCCTCATGACCAAACTCATACAGAAAGCTATTTGGTGCAAGGCCAAAATAATCCTCGTTGCCCCTTATTGGCCCAGACAGATTTGGTGTCCCCACCTGAAACCCCACATGAAAGAATACCTTCAGTTCCTAGATCTGATTTCAGATCTGATAGCTCATCCATCTGGAGACTCACATCTGGATCTTCCCAGTCTGAAATTAACAACGTAGTTTCTCCAAATCCATGATGGCATGGGACAACTCTCTGCCTTCAGTTTTACAGTTTCTCTAAGCGTCCCAGAAATAACCTTACCAGAATGTGTACAATGGTAAATGGAAAAGGTTTACCATGTGGACCCCATTACAGCCACTATAGCAGACATTGTATGCTTCTTGTCGTCCCTATGTGCAGCAAGTTGTATCTTCTCTGCCATCAAAGTTCAGTTAGCCTCCATTTCCTCTTTCCATGTAGATTTTCAAGACCACTCTTTAGCCTCTCAAAAATTATGTAAAACCTTTCTCAAGGGGGTATTTTACTTAAGAGCTTCTATCAAAAAAGATGAAGTACTCGGCTGGCTGGACTCATATGACTGAACATGGGATTCTAGGATATATCTGTTTACCAGTATAGATGTTGGGTAAAACAGAGTCTCTGCTGCAATTTTTGGAAATTCATTTGGCAGGATGTTTGCAATTGGGCTTGTGTTTTTAGTTAGCAGAGATATCTTTTTATTGTAGCAGAAGGGGCAGACTTTAGAATAATTTGGAAAGGACACACTTGATTGTGGATAAAAAATCTTCCTCCTTTTTGGGTCATTTCCTCACACATACACCAAACCAGACAGAGCTGTTTCCTCCTGTGCTGCATGACATGGTAGAAGCAGGGGTCGTAGAACCAGTGCCTGTGATACACAAAGGCAAAGGATTTAACTATAGAATTTTTTGGTGAAAACAGAAACTGCAGTCAGAGATACTATCAAGATAAGTAAAATTCAGTTATTGGCTAATAAGTATACTGTCTGGATGCCTGCAAAGAAGAAACTAAGATAAACTAAAAGAAAAGAAAATGAGAAAAAGTGAAGAGAAAACACTGACTAAGGTGAATCTTGCAGCTGTTCATCAAAAGCAGTACAAGCTACAGCTTTCTTGAAAGACATGGCTTCCAGGAATCAAGTGGAAAAAATAAGTCAAATATGCTCAGAGCTGATTAAAATAAATGAAACACTGAAGAAGTATATTGACTCAAATAACACAAACCTGTAAAAAATGTAAAAAGCTTTAAACAGATAATCAGATGAGCTGATAAAACTGTGAAAAAACAGCAGTTGAAATAAAGAAAAGACTGTATGAGACTGCTCAGGAAGAAATGTTTCAAAAATGGTAGAATTTAAGGACAGAGTGTAAAAGGAAAATCTCAGATTTTCTACTGTACCAGAGAAACTAGACAGAACAGACTGCATTAATTTTTGAAGGCAGAAATAAGCAATTGGACTGTTATTCCACAGCAGGAACTGTTAGTTGAAAGGGCACACCTATGCTCCAAATATGGCCATGAGAAAGCAGCCAAGACCTTTATTAGTACAGATGTAAACATACCAGCAGAAGGAGCTGATCATGACAAACTGTGGCAAACAGGCAAAGTATTAAAAGTTGGAGGCGGTAGAGTGTTTGTGGAAAGTGATTATTCATTGTACACCAAGCAGAAGACAAACAGATTTATTCTAGTAGTCAGGGAATGCCAAGAGACAGGTGTGAGATTCAATCTGCTGTATCCAGCTGTCTGCAGAATATATTTTCCTGGAGGATCAGTCATTCCTTGATACAGAACAGGCTAAGGAAGAAATGCAAAAGTTTGTCTAAGAAAAAGTACACCAACAAGCAAAAGGGAGCTCTGCTTCTCATTCTTCTGATAATAAAGCACACTGAGAGACCTTACCAGTGAAATATTTTCCAGTGTTCCAAATTACAGTAAACTTAGTTAACTTGCACCCATGGGGATTGGTAGATGCCAGATAACTGTAGATCTGATGTTGTCAATCTTCACCCAGTCCTTGACAGTGGGTTCTGTTCTAAACCTCAGAACCGAGTTGGCCTTTTAGTTTAGCTCACGGTCTCCAAACTCTTGAGCCAGGCTCTACCCATAATCCTCTTTTCAGAGGTTGCCTCAGATCTCGTTTGCCACTTCACAGACCAGACGCATTCGTTTTCTTCTCTCGAGCCGTGGCCTCTTTTTTGTGAGTATTGTTTAAATTATAGACTTCCTTCCTTTTAAATAACAGTTTTTTTCTCATATCTCTTTGCAGTACCTACCCGCTTTTCTCTTACTTCCTGAAGCTATATTCCTCCTTCCTCTTTACTTCTACTGTTGGTAGACTGTTGAGTACTGTCTTTGGTACCATTTTCTTTCCTTTATTTACCTTCATAAGGTATTCTCAGATACCATCATTGGTATTTCTTTCACTATCTGTTAAAAAAAAAAATTCTATTTGTGTTTCTCTTACCTTGCTCTGTCACGTGATTGTGTGACAGTTTCCTATTATTATTATGGCTGAACAGCAACAGGAAAAACCTTCTCCTGCTGAATCCTCTAAGGGCACCTCTGGGTTTAAGAGGTATAAAAAATGTGAAGGCAAATGCCTAACTCAGATGGGCATACTCTATGTGTTTACTGTCTTGGTAAGATCCATCTCCAAGAAAGCTGCTCCATTTGTCACAGGTTTTCTACCCTTACTTTGACTGAAAGAAGAAATAAATTAATTTAGAAGGGTCTCCTGAAACTGGGTTTTGATGAGGCCATTTCTGAGACCAAGACCCAAGCTACTACTTCCACATCACTGTTATCTTCTGCTTCCAAGAAAAGGCTTTCCTCGGGTCCAAGGTCCTCGCAACCATCACGGAAAATGGCAAAATCTTCCTTGGTACAGAAGAGTTCATCAGCCCCAGAGAGTTTATCTGGAACTATGTCGTCTTCTAAATTGGCATCGGAGCTGACAGCTACTTCTTCGTCACCTACTGATGTATCGGTACTGAATCAATTAGGGCTGCCTCCACTCTCATGAACATCTTATTCTCCTTCCATAGATCCATTTAAAGACGGCCCCTTTGAGGAAGTGAGACCTCCTAAATCTCCTTCCACTTCATCGGTTCAGTCTACCAAGAGTCTTTCAGAGGCAGATATTGTGAGACTGGTTCAACAGCTGCTGAGTGTGAGAGGATTGTCCTCGGTTCCGAGCCACATTGGCCTCGGCACCATTCTTCCTATAACAAAACAAGTCAAGGCAGGAATAGACAGCACCTCAGGTTCTTCAGCTCTTTAATAAAATAACAAAAATAAAACCAGTAGTAATACCAACAAGTGAAGTTAAAAGCTTTTCATCTAGTTAAATAACTAGACTTCTTCAGGCAACTAACAGCAAATACAAAGTTGCTTAAATACACTTACCCCTTCTTTCACCTGTTGACTTAATTGCTTAATAGATGTCAATTAGCCTAAGTAAATGGCTCTAGGTTAGCAAAAGTACATCAGTTTAACAGCCAATGCTGCTTACAGGCATAGTGCAATAGATGAAACAGCATGCAAACATAGTACAATAAAAAGAAATTCAAACATATTTCATAATAAAATTAATTAACATGAAATCTTACATTACAAATAAGTAAAACTCAGCCTTTACATTCACCCTGTAAGTTGTTTGCAACACTAACCTATGGTGGTCATTGACCATAAGTATTATAAACTACCTATTCAAGTTTTTAAGGTTTAAAAGGCACTGTATTGAACAACAATCATTGATCCCAGGGTAGTGGCAAGCATCCAACTGGATCTGCCACATTAATTCCCTTTTCTCTAACAGTAGGGATCTTGGCCCACCCCTTAGGTCTTTTGGAATATGATCAATAACTCTAAAAGTGAAACTGTGGGTGGGATTCCCTTTGATGTGACTAGCTAGGGCATTTTCAGTTTTTTCTTTCCTGATATAATAAAGATGCTCATATACCCATTCTCGTAGTCTACGGCCGGTCTTCCTGACGTAAGAGGTGGGACATAATAGGCATTGAGCTAAATATATAACATAGGTAGAATTACAATTAAATCCACCCGAGGTAATGCTATAATGGTGGTCCCTAATGGAAAATGTGAACCCTATATTCATGAATTTGCAGTAATTACAAGATTCACACTTGGTCATACCTGGGTTCCTTATAGCTCTAATATTGCTTTCTTCCAAAAGATTTTTCAGGTTCTTACCCTTCTTAAAGGTGAAAGAGGGATAAAGCCCTAATAGTGTAAGCAGTTCAAGATTGTTACTTAACAGGTTCCAATTTTTCTGTATTATAGTAATAATCCGTCCATTTTCTGGACTAAATGTCAGAATAAAAGAAACCGGAGACTTGTTTGTAACATGGTTGGTGTCAATATTGTTGTTATATGAAAGGGCTTTCCTTTGCAATAATGAGGTATAAACCCCGTTAGGCCTCTTCTGTATGATCCTCATCACAATTTCATCAATGAGGTCTCTCGGGTACCCCCTGGAAAGGAACATGTCAGCTATTTTGTCACATTCCTTTATAAATTCAGTATCAATAGTGCCATTCTCGCAGCCCGAACCAACTGGCCTTTGATTACTGATTTTTTATGGTGAAAGGGATGTGAGCTACTGAAATGTAAATATGTGTTTGAGAAGGTATCCTTCCTAAAAATTCTATGTTTAAAGAATTCAATATCCAGATAGGTTATTGTTTCTTTGTGGAAAGTTTAAGGAATTTCAAAAACTCAGTTGTTAGGTTTAAATACTCAGTGAACTGCATAACTTCATCCAAGCTACCCTTATGGATGACAGTAATGTCATCCAAAAAGCGTGTATAGAAAAATAACCTATCCATAAGATGACTTTGTGAGAAGATATCCTCCCTTTCCAGTAGGCCATAACTGTGTTGGCAAAGCTGTCCCTACATGGGGACCCCATTGCCACCCCAATTTTCTGCAAATAAAGTTGATTATCAAACAGAAAATAATTTGTTAGTATGATGTCTAACAAGGTACTGACTAATTTGGTCTCTGCTACATGGACCCCTTTGGCACTAAGGAACCAAAGGACATATTTGATTCCTTCCTCTTGAGGAATTGACGTATAAAGGTCTCTAACGTCTATAGTTAGAACATTTAATTCTTTCTGGTAAGGAAGTTAATTTAATTTCAGTAGAAAGGACCAGGAATCTTTACACATTTGTTCTACGTCTCTAAGATTTTTTTTTTGGAATATTGTCCACTACCTTAGCTATAGGGTAGGATATGCTTTGACGGGCGTCAGCTAATGGCCTCATAGGTGGATCTGTTAACAATTTATGGATTTTAGGTACACCAAACAAAATTGGTGTCCTGGGAGCTAGCATAGATTCAACAAAGGCATATCTATAAACTGTTCAATTAATAAATCATTCAGATATTCCTTAATTTTCCTATAGGCTACATTGAATTCATTCAGACTAAATGGGGTGTAACTGTCAGTGTCTATAAGATTAATCATCTTTTGGATATACCAATCCTTCTGCATAATTACTAATCCTCCCCCTTTATCAGGTTTTAAGGTTCTAATTGGTAGTTGACAAAATTCCTTAAAAGCTGCCCAGTCATCCCGTCTTCAGTTTCTCTGTTAATAAATTTCTAAAATAAATTTCACATATTTTCTCAAACGTTGCTATAAGTGGGTAGCTTAATGGGTTAAAAGTGCTAGGAATATAGTACTCAGGTGTAAATTTCTGTTCAGCTTTAACAAGTACCTGCAAGTTAAGTTTTCTAATGTACTGCTTAAAGTCCATGATTGTTTGTACCATGTTAACTGGTTTGGTAAGTACAAATGATAAACCCTTCGCTAGTAATTCTACTACATTAGGTTTGATTTGGAATGTAGAAAAGTTATATATGCTGAAATCTCCTCTTTTGTTAGTAATTATTGTAAGCAGGGGAGCTGTTTGTCTATGAGCATCAGTGTCAACTTCCACATATATATCTGTCTCCATAGTTCTGTTTTGAAGATTTATATCTGTTAACACATTAGGAACTACTAATTCAGCCCCTGTGTTTACATTGTTCAAAGAACTAGAAGAAGAAAGTGTAAGTGATACCCCATTATTACAAGGGAAACCTTTCATATAAGAACAATATTGACACCAACCATGTTACAAACAAGTCTCTGGTTTCTTTTATTCTTACATTTAGTCCAGAAAGTGGACAGATTATTACTTTAATAAAGAAAAATTGGAACCTGTTAAGTAATAATCTTGAACTGCATACACTATTAGGGCTTTATACCTCTTTTACCTTTAAGAAGGGTTTGTTGGTTTGACTTTTGGCTTTTCCTGGTAAGGGGTTGCCACAGCAGAACTCCGGTCCGCTAATGATTGGCAGTAGATTTTTACGAAACGCTGAGATGCCAGCTCGACGCTCAACCTTCAACGAAGGAACGCCCATTTACGCATGCATGTCTTTCGAACGCTACCCAACCGCGGGGAGGACATACAGACTCCACACAGAAGGCACTCCCAAGCTCAGCTGAGAATCAAACGGGAGAACCTCTTGCTGTGAGGTAACAACGCTACCGCTGTACCACTGCAGTATCCCAGTAAGAACCTGAATAATCTTTTGGAAGAAAGCAATATTAGAGCTATGAGGAACGCAGGTATGACCAAGTGTGAATCTTGTAATTACTGCAAATTCATGGATATACGGTACACATTTTCCATTAGGACCACCATTATAGCATTACCTCGGGTAGATTTAATTGTAATTCTACCTAAGTTATATATTTAGCTCAATGCCAATTATGTCCCGCCTTCTATGTCAGGAAGACCGGCCGTAGACTACGAGAGCGGGTATATGAGCATCTTCATTATATCAGGAAAGAAAAAAACTGAAAATGCCCTTGCTAGACATATCAAAGGGAATCCCACCCACAGTTTCACTTTTAGAGTTATTAATCATATTCCAAAAGACCTAAGGGGTGGGCCAAGATCCCTACTGTTAGAGAAAAGGGAATTAATGTGGCAGATCCAGTTGGATGCTTGCCACTACCCTGGGATCAATGATTGTTGTTCAATACAGTGCCTTTTAAAACTTAAAAACTTGAATAGGTAGTTTATAATACTTATGGTCAATGACCACCATAGGTTAGTATTGCAAACAACTTACAGGATGAACATAAAGGCTGAGTTTTACTTATTTGTAATGTAGGATTTCATGTTAATTAATTTTATTATTAAGTATGTTTCAATTTCTTTTTATTGTACTATGTTTGCATGCTGTTTCATCTATTGCACTATGCCTGTAAGCATCATTGACTATTAAGCTGATGTACTTTTGCTAACCTAGAGGCATTTACTTAGGCTAATTGATATCTGTTAAGCAATTAAGTCAACAGGTGAAAGAAGGGGGAAGTGTATTTAAGCAACTTTGTATTTGTTGATAGTTGTCTGAAGAAGTCTAGTTATTTAACTAGATGAAAAGTGCTTAACTTCACTTGTTGGTATTACTACTGGTTTTATTTTTGTTATTTTAATAAAAAGCTGAAGAACCTGAGGTGCTCTCTATTCCTCCCTTCACTTGCTGTGTTGCAGTTTGTGGTGCCATTTGTGGCTTTCACCCTTCTTCCTATGTCACCCCCATATCCTCCTCTGACTCCTGCTGAGCTTTTGGAGCTCTTGATTTTGACTGGCTTCAACTGTCTCAGTTCTGGTAGCATCTTCATCTCTAGTTCCGAGAATAGCCTTGAGTTCCTCTGAGCTTTTGGCACTGGAGACCTCCTGGGGTCGGGTCTCTCTGGTCAGGTCTGAAATACATGGTACTCTTTCTGCTCCTTTGGAGCTGTCCTTGTCCCTCGGTGCTCTGGCTTTGTAGTGTCAACCCAGGCTTTGTTCCAGGGACTGCCTCCTCGGTGTGGGGTGTGACCCTGGTTCTGAAGGAGACTATTTCTCTTCCGGGCTCCAATTCCTCTATGAGGGGGATCAGCCTTCTGGATTATGGAGAAGGCCTTGTCTGTTGGAGACTCTCAGTCATTGCCTTCCCTGTCAGGGCAGATGTCTGCATCTGTTTGACCTGAGCTACCATCAGTCTCATCCCTAGGACAGAGGGTGCAAAAGTCCCAGATAGCACTTAATTTAGTAGTCTGTTCTTCGGATACTTCCCTGGATCATCCCCAAGGAAGTCCCTGCGAAAAGAAAGTGCTAGAGGAAGTACTTGGATTCCCTGGAGGAGTCCTTGACTGAAGATACTGATTTTGATGAAGGGGAAGATTCCCCCAAGTCACCCCCTGATGATGTTTCCTTTGGGGACATCCTAGACATCCTGAAATAGAGGGATGGCTGGCCCTCTACCTAACCTTCCTCAGAGGAATCAATATATCTGGAGGCTTTTCATGCCAAACTCTCTACTTCTGGGATCTCTCCACCTGCTGACAATCTCATTAAACTGATCACTCAGCGGGCATGGAAGATGCCTGATGCATTAGAGCCATTCCCAAAGAGACCAGATCGTGTATTATCAGCCCCTAAGGATAAACCACATTGTGCTAAAGGAATTCCCATTGATGTCATGGTGGTAGCGGCAGCCACCAAAAAGAAACTTGCCCAGCAAACTCCTACTATCTAATCTCCTAACAAGGAGTCTAGGACTTTGGATAGATTTGGGAAGCGTGTTTATGCTTCAACAACCTTCACTCTCAGGTCCTTGAATTATATGATGCACTTTACCAGGTTACAGAGGGATCTGATCAAAGAGATCTCAGATACCCTCTCAGGAGCAGTGGCAGAAGTGGTAAAAGCCAAGGTTACTTCTCAGCTTGCAACCCTTGAAGCAGTTTCTAACTCATCCATGCATGCAGCTGAAGGAACGACTAGGGCAGCGGGTTCAGTTATAGTCATCAGAAGTCATTCCTGGATGCGCTTGTGTGACCTTGCAGAGCCATTTAAAGCATTATTCATCAGCGCTCCATTTGACAGATCTACCCTTTTCTGGCCCAAGGTAAAAGATATCCTAGCCAGATGTGAAAAGGATGGTAAGACCCTTTCTACCATAGGCGTACATTTTTCCATTCTTCAGATGCCATATTCTAGGAACCAAGGGAGTAAAAGACTATGGTTTAAAAAAAATCCAAAGGGCCTTTCCATGATTCAAGGGGCAAAGACTTCCCCTGGGGCGGGGGGAGGGGGAGCAATGGAAGACACTGCCCTAGAGGCAGAAATGGACTGCAAAACTAGGGATCCAGAGAGTCTTTCTCTGGTACTTCCTACCAGCACCCCATAATGAGGGACCAATTGCCCTCCCTCTGGAGGCAGTCGGGGATGACTTTCTCTGCACCAATTTGCCTGGCAAGTGTTAACGATGGACAGATGGGTGCAGGGAATAATATCCAGAGGTTACTTAATCCCTCTATCACTATCCCCAAAACCAGAGAAAAAACTTCCAGACTTGCCAGTCTCGGGGGAGCAGCAGTACTAGAAATTCAAAGACTACTAAACAAAACAGTCTATGTCTCACTTAATTTTGTTCACCAATTGCTTCAAACAGGAACCTATTGTGGTGGCTACAGTCCAACCAGATTTTGTTGGGTCACTCATTCAATCTTCCCCAGCCCCAGGCCGTAGTGACAACGGATGATTCCCAGATAGGGTGGGGGGGCATTATCTGGGAGGGACAGTCCAAGGCACGTGGTCCCTATTGAAGGCCAACTAGCACATCAATGTCCTAGAGATGAGGGCAGTGCTATTAGCATTGCAAGCATTTCAAGATGTCCTTCCTCTAGGCACAGTAGCCATTCAGACAGACAGCATGTCAGTATTCTGGTACATAAACAAGGGGGAACCAAATCTTACCCATTGTGTTGAGAAGCAGTCAGAGTTTGGCAATGGGTGATTTCTTCCAACTGCTTTCCCATGGCAACACACATTCTGGGGAACTCCAACTTAATAGCAGACAAATTGAGCAGAACTATTCTCTTGCCTCACGAGTGGTCCCTCAATCCAGCAGTAGTGGACAACATTTTTCACCACTGGGGCAAATCTTGCTGCAATCTTTTTGCCTCTCCTCTAAACAACAAGTGCAGAAGTGACTTTGCCCTAATCCCTTCAGGAAGAGTCACCCAGAGACTCTCTTCTCCATAATTGGTACCCTGGTATCCTCTATGCCTTTCCTCCAATTCCTCTTATTTCACAGTTCCTAAAGAAATCCAAAAGGACAGAGAATTCAGTAATCCTCATTGCCTCCTTCTGGCCTCAACAAATTTGGTTTCCCTTCCTGTGGCCTCACTTAATTCGGAAAGTATGGATTCTGGACCCACCTCCAGATTTGCTGTCTCACCCAGAGGGCATGATGCATCCAAAACTCCAACATCTCAAGCTCACTGCACTGCTTCTCCAATTCCCATGACTGCTAGCCATCCTTCCCTTTCTTCACCTGTCCGACAAATTACGGTTGCTCATCATAAATCCTCTACAAGGAAATTATACCAAAGTAAATGGGAAAAATTTGCTACATGGGCTCTTGATGAGGAGCTAGACCCTTATTCCAATCCTATCCACAAAGTGCTAGACTTTCTGGCTTCATCTTACCAGTCAGATTCTTCCGCATCAACAATTAAAGTTCATCTAGCGGCAATTTTGAATTTTCATATAGGACTGGATGGTTCTTCTCTAATGTCACACAGACTTTGTAAAGCATTCTTAAAAGGCATCCTAATGCTAAGACCTCCATTTAAGGAACCTCTTCCCCCTTGGGATCTAACTGTATTTCTTCAGGCCCTCACTGTGACCCCATTTGAACCTTCAGCAACTTGTGACTTAAAACATCTATCTTGGAAAACTTTATTTTTGGTGGCTATCACTTCTGCCAGAAGAATAATTTTTCATAGAGAAAGAGCTGCACTTCAGTCTAATCCATATTTCCTGCCCAAGGTTGTCTCAGAAACTAATATTAATCACACTCGACAATTACCAGTCTTTTTCCCAAATTTTCCAACAAGGGAGAATATGCCCTCCACTTATTTGACGTTCACAGACAACTACATTTTTATCTTCACAGAACAAAACAATTTAGAAAATCGAACCAACTATTTGTAGAGTTTTCTGCTGTCCATCTAGGTATTCCAGTTTCAAAGGTTACCTTGGATAAATGGCTTAGAGACTGCTTCACATAAATTTTTCATTGTAAAGGATTCCAACTTCAAAAACCAGTTCAAGCCCATTCTACAAGAGCAGTAGCTATATCTGCAGTCTATCAGGCCAGAGCTTCTTTAGACGACATTTGTGCAGCAGCCACTTGGTCTTCTCATCATAACGTTAGCACTCATTACAAATTGGATCAGGTCTCAAGGGGACAAGCATTCTTTGGCTCTGTGGTGCTCAGGAATATTCTTCCATGAGATCTCCAGAAGGTAAAGTAGCTGGGGACTCTGTCCCTCTGTCAAGGATTGGGTGAAGATTGACAACATCAGATAAAGAAGTTGTCTTACCATAATGGTCTATCTGTGTTGTCGATCTTCACTAGTCCTTGACATCCCCACCCTCATTCCCCTATCCTGAGACTCTTAGTAGACCGAATTTACATTTTGACTAGTTCCTTTTAAGGACTCATATCTGGTCTCAGTTCATATGCTTATTATTACTTAACCATAACTTTCATGTCTGACTGCCATTTCTTGGCAAACTCGATCTGAGGCAATCTCTGAGAGGAGGATTATGGGTAGACTCTGGCTTGAGAGTTTGAAGAGTGGGAACTGAACTAAACAGCTGACTCGGTTCCAAGGTTCGGAACTGAACCCACTGTCAAAGATTGGTGAAGATCAACAACACAGTTGGAACGCTATGGTAAGACATAACTTCTTTTATTCTGGTTGCTTGAGAGTTATTATTAAAAATAGGCCTGACTAATACTGTACCCTATACTATTTGTTTGGTTTGACTTGTTCTTAGGTTGGGGAGAGAGGCAAGGTATGTTTCTGCGGGAGGGAAACAAAGTGCAACACATGGAAATTGTACTGTATTTCTTCAATTTTTTTTTTTTTTCTGGTTGCTTGAGAATTCTGTTTGCTTGAGTTCCAGTTGAGAGTTTACTGTAAAATGCTTGAGAGAGAGAGAGAGGAAAGCATAAGAGCTGACCAGAAGAATAAAGAGCACTGTGGAACTGAAACAGAATTTGTGTTTGGGAGACAGTGATGAACAGGAAGACCAGCAACATGAAAATTAGTAAATAAATGTGAGACTGCAAAGAATCAGTCACATTTGTTGAAATACAGCTGTATAAGAATAAATGGAAAGAATGGACTTTTGTTGACTTTGTTAAATTTGCCTGGAGCTGAAAGGCACTTGCCTCACTTCATGTCATTAATGTTTGGAATGACTCTGAGGGGAGGGGGAGGAGGAAGGAAAAAGTTAACTGTAAGTAAAACAATTTTTTCTTAACAGTATTTCGATGAAGCTTTTCACAATATAAATTGCGTATTTTATGGTAAAGTATTTTAGTTGTTCTTGTAGGAAATAGAGTCAACAGATGCCTTTTTTCTTCCTCTTCTCTTTTTTTCTTCTTGTTCTGGTATTAAGAAATGTAGGCATTACAGTACAAAAAGAGAAGGAAAGATAGACAAACATATGTGTTAATAGCTGTTATCTTGATTTGTTAAGGTAGGTGAAAAAAGTATACAGATCATAATATATGTAAAGCTGATATGTTTTCTCTTACTTCTGCATAGGTGAATGTTTGTTTTAAGACTCTTATCTTAGTCTGATAAAAAATTAAGTGGAACAAGTAAATATGAGAATACTGAATATAATGAAATGTTTTCCTTTTACAACAGGGTGTTTCAACTTATCTTTCAGGCTGTAACAGAGGACTTTGTTTATCTTTTTTCTCTTAATGTTCCATGGAGGTAAACTGATAGTTGGCCACTAAAAGGCAGAACACCGATTTATTCATGACTAAAAGTTAATGATTTCTGAAATTATTCAAGTACTTTTCACATCTGGAGGAGGAGGAATAAAGATAAAAAAGAGCAGACACCAGCTAGTGTAAGCAGACGTTAGGCAATAACATGCATCTTTGCCGGGATAACCTTAGTTTCACATTAACCAGGGCCTGTGTTAGCAGCCCTCAGTTTGGCACAAATGTTCCAATTAAGTGTGTTAAATTTCATTACGTGAAGATATACAATTGTGTGTGTTTGTATTAAGTTAATATGTTATGGGGATGTTCTAGAGGATGTTTGGTTTCTTGTTTGAGGGTTTTTGTTAAAACAAAAAGTCTTGTAAAATGTGACACAGGCTCCAATGTTTATGATAATAAAAACTGTACAAAGGATTAAACTGCTAAACATTAATGGGAACGTGTGTCACAAAAGCTGGAATTAGACATGTAAAAAAGCTACCATGTATAGCAGGTGGGAATAATGACTTCTCGCCATAGTGGTGGCTCTTTCCATTTTATCTTGTAATGCTAATGGTCTCACAGGTATAGACAAAAAGGAAATAAAACTTAATTATATTAAGAAATATGAGTACAAATAGCAATGCTACAAGAGACATACTTGGAAAGAAATGAGCATGTGAATTTGATAAAGAAAGGATTTCAGGATGGATATTCTGCAGAATATCAGAGACAAAGGAAAGAGGAGTACTTACTAAATTGTCAGAGGAGCTCCAGTAGTGATAGAAGAAAAATATATATATAATAATGACACATTTGTAGTAGTAATGGGGTACTGGCAGGTGATGAGGATTACACTGACATGTATTTATATTCCACCTAAAACTTCTATTTTGGGACTTAAAAACATTTAGGGAGAAATAGTCAGCTTTCAGCAGGGAATATTGCTTATAGGTGAGGATTGGAATTTGATTTGTAACAATGTGGATGCATCTGGATAGGCATAGAACCAAAATATAACAAAGGAGGGTAGATTTCTGAAAAAATATATGAAAAGATCTGATATGAAAGATGTGACTTCAGTAGGAGGAACTTTGAGGGAATTTACATATTATTCCCCAAGGTACAATAACTACGTTTGACCTGATAGAAATTATATTTCACCGGAACATTGCTTTTGTTTGAGAACTTTGAACACATTCAATAACTATTTCAGATCATACACCAATAATTACTAAGATAAAAATACAAGTTAATGAAGTAAAGATGAGACAATAGTGTTCCCCCACCTAACTGTTAAAAAGACAGGAGTTTAAATTATGGGTAGTGGAAATCATCTGGGAGTTATTAGGGAAGATAGAAAATACTCCAGAAGTTATAGTTAGTGGGTGCAATAAAGTGAAAGTGGAGTTTAAAAATAGGATAGAAATAAAAGAAAAATAGATCTAGTTAAGAAGTAATAAGAATTAGTTATAGGGACAGACAAAGGTTAAAGTATTGCAAAAAGAGAGGAATCTCACAGAATAAGAGGAGGCACAAATTGCAGAGTACTTAAGAGAATATTAGGGAGACCTGGATAATATGCACAAGTTTACAAAGATTACTGTCAAGCAAATGTTTTTTGATAATAACTCCAGAACACAAAAACATTTTGGCACAGCAGCCTGGGCAACAGAAAGAGGAAAGGATTGTTGCCAAACTTAGGGAACCAATAACAAGAAAAATAAACAGAGATCGTGTAGAAGTATTAGAAATAGTTCATAGATTTTATGAAAATTTCTGTAAAGCAGGGAAGTGGGGAAATCAAGTATAAGAACAAATGGAAATATTTATGGAATACTTACATATGTTAAGGTTAGAGGTAACAGTTAAGATAAGATGAGATGAGGTAAAAATTATGATGTATAACCAATCTGCATGAAAGTATCCTGGAAAAGATGGCATTCTTGTGGAAGTTTAGATGTTAGGAGGGAAGAAAGTGAATGAAATCTGGAAGATTTTGTTTAACAGCATTTTAAAAGAAGGGGAGGCAGTACCATCCTAGAAAAAAGCTATGGTGGCTATAATACCTAAAGACAGTAAAGACTCATCTGATCCAGCATCATATAGATCTGTCTCAATTCTAAACAATGATTATAAAGAGATTATGTTTATATTGACTATTGGAATGACAAAGGTGATGCCAAAATTGTTAGATACGGCCCCGTGTGGTTTTGTGGAGTGGAGGCAAAAATTTGACAACATTAGTAGAACAATAATAATCCAGAGGTAAACAGAATGTAAGAAAATGCCACTGTTATTGTTAGGTCTTGATGCAGAGCAAGCATTCAACAGAGTAAGCTGGGCTTTTATGAGTAGGGCAAAAGAAGCATTTGCATTTCCTTATACAATAATAAGGTTAATTAGAAGAATGTATAATGGTTCAGAGGAAAAATCAATGTGGGAGGGTTCCTCTCTGATAAGTTTTGTCTGAACAAAGGAACTGGCAGGGGTGTCCTCTTTTCCCTTCATTATTTGCATTATATTTAGAACCACTGGCAAAGAAAATAAAGGACTCAGAAATTTAAAGGCATAATTGGTACATTGTTCAAGAAAAGTTGGCACTGTTGTAGATGATATGCTGTTGTACCTAATGGAACCAGAAAAAGGCATATCAGAGTTATGGAATACTCTGAGACAGTTCTGTTTTTTTTTATGTAAAATGAATGAAAACAAATGCTATAGCTATAAACTGTGTGCCCACACGTGAATTAATCCAGCATGAAAACATGATAGAATGAAGTATTTAGCAGTGTGGACTGAAAAAGATTCAGTAATGGCAGTTATGGATATGTGAGAAGTGACTAAGTAAAAGATAATACATAAACTGAGAGACTGGAAGATCTTGCCTGTGGATATGGATAGCAAGATGCAAACAGTAAAAAAATGTTTTACTCGCTTTAGTTTTATACAGAGGTCATGCATATTTTTATCAACCATAGGAGAAGTTGTGGACAGTAATTGATAAAGAGTTGGATTTTATTGGGGGGGGGTAAGAGTCTAGTGGATTTAACTGACCCTCCCAATAGAACGAGGAGATTTATGATAAGCTGCTTTGAAGGGATATTTCAGAGCTACACATTTAAGGGTCTTATAACACAAGAAGAAAGTTACAGTTCAAAGTTGAAAGGGGTGATGATGATGATGCAGGGAGTAATTCAAGAAATAAGGAAATAATGGAATTTTGGGTGCAGATCCTTAAGGAGAATAACAGTCATACAGAATATTATATTCCTAAAGTAGTAGAAAGTATACTAAGAACTAAGCCAACACAGGAATGGAGAAAGGAGATTCTGCTGATAGGATGACTGCAATTAGGGGTAGAGAGAATAGTGGGGATGTAATTTACTTGGAGGAAGCTGGCAAACGGGCCGAGGTATTGAAAACAAATAATTAGAACAGAAAAGCAATGGAATGGGAAGAGGAGAAGAAGACATTTGGATTGCAGGCTAGTGCCTTCTCTATCAGGCACTGATAAAACACAAGCAAAAAGAAAGGGATAGGGAATCCTAAATGAAAGACCTGCACTGGTTAAGTTTTTAATTGAATCTAGAACAGAAGCTGCTGTTAAAAAGGATAATTTGTAGGGCATGTAAATATTGCACAGTAACTATTGGAATCAATCAGAAGAGGTCAGAAAATTGTGAAGAGAGATTAGATATGCAATTCACAAAAAAAATGGGAGGATATTTGCATGGCTCCCAAGTATGCAACAGAGTGTAGAAAATTTAGGATTTTTGCCTGAAAGTGTTTGCATAGATAATTTTATACCCCAAGCAGACTCCAAAGAATTTTTCATCAGGTAGATGGCAAATGTTGGAGGTATGATAGGAAAGAATTAGATAGCTGGGAACATATGTTTTGGGACTGTAATGAGTTAGTAGACTTTAAAAATTGCCTACAGAGTACTCTGTCAGTAATGCTGGGTAAGCAAATGAGTATAACTAAGGAAAATATTTTTTTGAGTTGGGATACAGGCTCTGAATAGTCTAGACACAGTAAGGGCTTGTTAAGTTTAATTCTGACGGCTACATAAAAAACAAATACTGGAAAGTGGGAATCAAAATCTAAACCAACTATGCTTGAAGAAGTGAATACTGTGACAGATATAAAAGAAGGAGGAATGAAGTTTAAGAGAAAGCAGGAACAGAATAATTTAATACATCATATATATTGTTATATATCGTATAATGTTGTAAATGTAATCTTATTAATATGGTTTGATTATATTTATGTAAATGTAAGTTTGCCTGTGTCACAAATGATACATCAATAAAGGTGTTAAAAAAGGAGCACTCCTGGAGACCCGTCCTAGGTTTGTCCTTTGTAAATACCTTTGTAAAAGTTTAGAAATTCAAAATACTGTTGCTACCAGTCCGCTTTTTCATGGTGACTCTATGTCTTGTTAAGGTACCAAATAACTTTCACATAAGACAGTTAAACAGAGAATAACCATCTCATTTATTGCAAGGAGAAACATATACATGGGAGACTAGGAAATCAAGGTCTGGTCTCTTCAAACTACTGAATGCTCAATATTTTAAACTTTCTTTAATTAGAAGCAAAATTAATATAACAATCATAGAACAACCACTGACCAATTAAAAATGAACAGTACAGCATTAATTTTGCAAAGGTCTCCTGACTAATTGTTTATGAATTTCCATATTAGGCCTGAGTTCTGAATTCCATAATATAACTTTATACTCAGAGCAAATCTTTATACATTTCTTACTTTGTCAGCATTTGCTAACATTGAACAAGAAGCAAATCAACACATACATACAGTGGTGACTGGTGACTTCGAATCAAAGGGGGCTGCAGGAGACAGCTGAATGGGTGGGGCCAACTAGAAAGGGGTGGAGCTATGTTACAGTGGGATCAACGCTGACCATGCTTACCAATTTACACAAAATAAGTGCTCAGTAACTATTGCATATGCTGAATATTCTACCAACCAATACGAGACTAAAGCGCATTTCAGAGTTAATGAGGTGTTTTGGTTCTGCTGTAACACCTCTAAACAATGAAAAAGTGGTTGGTCTTGACTGATAAAACTTATTGTGACTACACGTGATATGGTAAACATACACTGTACTGTATGATGTAATCTGCATTTTGTACAGTGCCAAATGAAAAGTAAGGTCAAGAGTTTACATTCTGTCTTATTTCACCCAAATACACATTAGTCAAGCAATGTCAGATGTATTACACCAAAGCTACAGTGCCAAACATTTCTTCCACAAACAGACATCATATCAGTTGCCGACCTAAATGATCTGCTTTTTGCCTGCCAGGATTAAAACAAAAATATCAGCGATTATATTAATTTAGTCTGTTGCACAGAAACAGTAGTCACAGGATTGCATGACAGCTGACTTCACCCAAATACACATTAATCTTGCAAAACCACAATTACAAAAGTAAACAGCAAGCCTAGACAACTCATTTAATTCACAAACACCCCCCATTACCTGGGTCTATATCAGAACATCGAAGTATTAAAACTTTGAATGTTCTGATATCGAAGACTATTCAGTGAACGCTAAGAATAGCGAAGCTGCAGAACAGAGAATTCTTTCCTCGGGAAAGAATTTGGTTGGCTATTTCTGTGACTTCGCTATTCTTAGCGCTGTGGTGGAAAGTTACGGGTTGGGTTCAGGTAAGTGTGCGATTATTTGTACGTTAGGGTTAGGGGAGGGTTAAGTGAGTTAGGGTTAAGGCGCAGGTTAGGCATGTGTGCGATAGTGACAGACTTTAGGGTTAAGGGAGGTTTAAGTGAGTTAGGGTTAGGGCGCGGGTTAGGTGAATGTGCGATAGTGATGGACCTTAGGGTTAGGGTTTGGGTTAAGGTAAGTGGGTAGATAGTAGTGTATGTTTAGTTTAGTGTAGCATTAGATGTAGGAATTTAAGTGTGTGTGTGGTTGCTGTTTGTTTGATGTGCTTATGTTGTGTGTATGTGTTTCGGAGCAGTGAATTTTTTCCATGGGAAAATATTTGCTGTTCTGAATGTTCAATATTTTCATGTTTAGATGTTTTGTGGCCAATGAAATAGCGTTCGCTATTTTCATCTTTCGATAACGTGATATAAACTCCATTACCTAACTAAAGTAGCTGCATTTTACCTGTCAGAATTAAAGTAGAAATAATAATAACAGTTGCATTGCATGCCTACATTACTTTCATTTTGTTGACAGAAAGATTAGTTACAGCTTACGTGTAACAGCTAAGTGCACATTTAATTTTATTTATTTTACTTTTGTTTACCCAGGTTTCTGCTACTGGCTTTAGTTGAAAAAAAAATAAAATTGTATGTCTGGGAAGAAAAGCTCCAACAAATTAAAACATTTTTAAAGAAACATTCAGTATACGGGAACAGATATGAAATAACATACATTAAGAATAACTTGTAAGCTTGCTAATTATTTTACATTCATCTTAAAGTACAGACAGAAAAGAATTATAGGTTTTGCATAGTAGAATTACAACATCAGTAAGCAGCAAGGCCATTTTTTCCATTCACCCCAATCTCCACTGACAACACCAACTACAGGTTAAAAACAAAAACAACAACAAAAAATTCGACATTGTCATTAAGGTAGGTATGTTCTTTTTCACATGAACAATATTTAAGAGTTCATTGCTTGTGGCCAATCTTACTTCACTCAAATACACATTACTCTTGCAAAGCAAGCCAGAATTGCAGTCATCCATTCACACATAGGCATTGCCCACCCAGAGAATCTGCTTTGAGCCTACAATGTTTAAAATAAAAATAAAACACCACGGGTACATTATTGTATTTCTTTCACATCACATAGCCAAGAACTTGTACGTAATCTCACTTTAGTTCACCCATACATACTGTACTTATGCAAGAGTGCAGTTTGTTTCAACAACAAAACATTGACGAACAGTCCTAATTTATCTTGACTAACCCTACAAATAGATATTAGATTAAAAAAAAGAAAAAAACATGTCACCCACAAACAGCCCCCCAGAACATACTGCATACCTAGTATCTCTTTGACTCCTGCCAGTATATTAAACACAAAAGAAAAAGAAAGAAAGTCATCAACAGCCCCCAAACACATAAACCACTAGTATCTGGTTGACCATGCCAGTGTATTATATTAAAAAAAGTCAACAGTCCCTAAAACACATTGTCCCTTTAGTATCTGGTTAACCCTGCCAGGATAGTATATAATATAAAAAAAGAAAGTAAGCAACAGCCTCCAAAAACACATTGACCACTCATATCTGGTTGACCATGCCAGTGTATTATATTAAAAAAAAAACAGTCCTCAAAACACATTGCCTCCCTAGTTTCTGGTTAACCCTGCCAGGATATTATATTAAAAAAAAGTCATCAACAGCCCCCAAAACACATACACTACCTAATACCAACTGGTTGACCCTGCCAGACTCCAGGTCTAGGATGTTAGAAACAAAATTTATTCAAGTAGTCCTGCACCATTTAAACAGTATCTGGTCAATCCTACCAAGAAATAATAATTAAATACATAAATTATATGGTTGACTGTGCCAAGAAAAAAAAAAAGTATCTGGTTGACCCTATCGGGAAAAAAAATGCATAAAGTATCTGGTTGGCCCTGCAAAAAAAAAAAACACTCAGAACTCATGATTTTTTCCACAGTAGATTAAAATCTTCCTTGTCAAGGAATCCTTTACTTACCAGTTATCCACTAAGTAGTATAGCTTTTTGCTTTTAATCGTTTTGTATTCTTCTCAAATCTCGATATGGTCAATCCATCTCTTTCATTCCCTCTCTCTCAAATTAACTGCTAAGTTAACTTAAAGTGTGGGAAGAGAGTGCGAGAGCAACAGGACTAATCAGCAGCCATGTCATGTCAGATTAAGTGAATTGGCTGCTGATTTAACAGTCCAGTCAGATTCTAATTTACTGCAGTGACTTCTGGGCATCCTCATTGATGCCTGCAATCTTCTTAATCCGGACTGTTTTCAAAACAGTCCAACGACAAGAAAAGTATTTTTTTTCTTTGTCTTTTTTTTTAAAGTGGAACTTGAGCATGCATGTGCGCTGCTCTGAGTTCTGCAAATAATCGCATCTTCCACATTGCACACTAGTTTGCAGTTCGCAGTGCTACTAGTGTGTAAAAATATTTAAACTTAGTTTTGACAAGTGAGGGGGCTGCAACACAGTAGTCCTGTATCACAAGCTGCTAATGGATGCATACTGAAGAAGGTTCAAGAATCCATCTTGTTATGAAAACATATTAGAAATAAAATGCATACACTAATATTTTCTCTTCCCTGTACTCCTCACCCTTAATATTCGTCCATCTGATGCTATAAAACATCACCCAAACCGTAATGTTTTTCTATGGCTGGGCAATGAGTACAAGTTTTTAGATGAACGGACAGTCTTTCACTTGCTATGAGACACTATTTACATATACTGTTTCTCTCAGTCCCCTGACATGAATTGTTTCTACACAGTTGTTAAAAAAAATATTGAATAGCTCCTACACTAAGTGTACACTATTCTGAGTGAACAGACAACACAGGCATAACTCACAACTTCTTCCTCCTAATTTTAGTTTTCCTACTGATTTTCTCTGAGCTTTAAATATTGACAGAGATTCATAAAGGTTACCACAAAGTATATACTACATGTACACTTAGTGTAATCTTTCTACGTGACTAGAAAGCAAAAAAAAAAAGTGGTAGGGATGTTCTTGAATACATATCATGTACACTTAGTATAGGCTTTATTGAATCTGGCCCATAGTCTTTTTTGTAATGAAAACATACCTACATCTTGATGGAACAAAAATACAGTCTGAATACTGTAGATAATTTTTAGTAATACAATCTCTACTATGTGTAGTTTCACATTCCTCTAATCCCTTGTATAGGTTATCATATATTTTACTAAAATCTTGTAATTCTTTATTTGCATCTTCTGTTGTGCTATGGTCAGTGGTAATGATTCAGTTTTTTACTTGTGCAAACTGACATTCCTTCTGGATTCTAATGTTTTTAAAGTGCACGTTTTTACCATGAAATGAAGAAGGCCTAACATTATAATTATAATAGCTTTAAGCATGAAAAACTTTAAAATTCCTCCTCCCCATCCAGAGAAAAGGTTGGATCTGATGTCATTTTCATTCATTCCTTAATGAATGGGTTTTAGATCCAATCTCGGGTCCAGTTCAGCTACATTTCTTCCAGGCTCTTGGATCTGACTTTGGAGCTCATCTCCTTATTCAAAATACCTCTGACTCCTGCATCTCCTCAGATCTCATTTGCTGCTCTTATGGTTCAGACATGGATCATGCTGTCTTGAACTTTGGGTTTGTTTTATACACGTTTTTCATGAGTAAAACAGAATGTTAAGTTGTCAATCTCGCCTTCATTCTTGCTGGATGGGTTTGGAGCCGATCCTCGGCTCCGACTCGGCACTTGCTAAGCTCGAGAATCACTTTTACCAGCTCGAGGCAGCCCTATATCCCATGATGCAAGGCGGTAATTACCCAGATCTCGTTTGCCGCTTCGCTCATGAGGTCACCTTCTTTACCAGCTCCTGGTAAGTGAACTTTCTTTACATTTTCAAGAGATTCAACCACCATACTTTTAAAAATTTTTACTCCCTGTTAAAGTTAGTTGTTCCACGATTCACTTAGACCCTATTCCCGTTAGTTCCTCGACCCCTTTTTATAATTTTTCTGTCAGTCAGGCCTTAGGCCTTCCCATCCAACTTTTTCCTGTCAGGATTTTTTTGTGTAGGTGTGTCTGTGCTTTGCTTTAATTAGAGTAATTAAGGACTGAGTGTGTTAGTGTACTACTAGGTCATGTCAAAAGACACTAGGGTCTCAGATTTTAAGAAGTGTGACTCGTGCTGTCAGAAGATGTCTCTGACAGACGGTCACACTTCTTGTATTTATTGCCTGGGACCCCTACACCTGCAGGACTCCTGTGCTATTTGTCATTCTTTCAGCCAGAGAGTCCTGCAGGAGCGTAGAAATAAGTTGATCCTCAGGGGTCTCCTTAAGCCTGAGAGCTCCCCGGCTAAGGTCGGTTCCGGGAAGCCCTCTAAGCCACCCAAGACCCAGACTTCGGTGGTGTCCAAGTCTGTGGCCTTGGTTCCGACTCCTCCAGAGTCGATATCGGCTCCCGCCGATCCTTCCTCCTTGGAAGTTTCTGTATCGGCGCCGATCGGCACCGATACCCTGGCTTCGGCACTCGTGTCGGCCCGCTGGAGCTGATACCCTAGTCAAGCATGTTTGCTCCCTGGAGCCGAGACCTCTACTCAGCTCGGAGTCGACAAGCTGTCGGCCCAACTGGGACCGAAGGTTCGGCTCCGATGGCTCCGAGAAGAGGTCTAGATCTCCTTCACTGGAGTATCCACTTGGCTCCGCCTCCCCTTACTTTCGAACGGGGCCATCCGACCCAGTTGGCTTCGGAGCCCGGCCATGACCCATCCATTGCTATTCCTCCTCCGACTGCTTGGCTCCGTCGGAGCAGGTGCTCTTGGAGCCGGTGGAGATCTCAGGGTCGGCTCCGACCCTTACTCAACCCAGCCTCGGGTCGAGTTTGGTCTGTGGACTTTTCGGCTGGACCCGAGGGTGATGTTTGGGACCGATGCTTTCGGTTCCGAGCCTCCCTCTCGGTGCTTGACTGCGGGACTTCCGTCTACTATCATGGCCCGGAGACTGGGCGCTCCCAGGATTCGGGAGGTCCGGCTTTCAGAGCCATGAGGAGTGCCTTGGCCAAATCCTCTTGACCATCTCTCCGGTTTTACCAGCACCTTCCCTGGGCATGGAGACTGGGTCTTTGGTAGTTCCCCTGTCTGTGGCCAGCGGAGCCCGAGGCCTGAGGTTACCCCCATTGGGGTTCCCTCTTCCTGAGGGTTTTCGAGTCATCTCCAGAGGAACCCCAAGGAAGAGATCGTGCAAGAGGAAGCACGTGGACTCCCCCGAGTCTATCACATCGGACACGGATATGGATGATGCAGAGGGGTCCCCTAAGTCGTCCTCTGATGATGTCTCCTTTGCAGACATCTTAGAGATCCTCAAACAACGAGGCGGCTGGATGTCCAAACCCCTCTGCGGACGAATCAGTGCTCCTCAAGGACTTTGGGGCTCAGCCCTCCGCCTCCTGGGTATCTCCGCCCTTGGACGAGCTTCTGGATTTAGTTTGTCGAAGGGCGTGGGAACACCCGGATACTGTGGAACCAGTCCCTTCTCGTCCGAACAAATTCTTATCTGCTCCCCCCGAGAAGGAGTTCCTTACTAAAGGCGTGGCTGTAGATGCCATGGTGGTGGCATCTGCTACACAGCAGGGCGTGGCTGAGGCTTCAACGTCCATCCATCCTCCTAATAAGGAGTCTAGGAGTATGGATAGGTACGGAAGCGCACCCTGACTTCAGCGGCCTTTACCTTAAGGTCTCTGAATTATTTGGCACATTTTACTAGGCTTCAGAGGGATCTGGTCAAGGAGTTGTCAGACTCCTCTCGGTAACCTACCTGAGCAGCTAGCCCAGTCCGTTAGCTCTCAGTTGGCTATCCTGACGTCAATTGCTAACTTCGTCCATGAGGCTCATATCCTATGCGGCCGAGGCGGTAGAGCGGCAGGCACAGGCGTGGCTCTCACGTAGACAAGCCTGGCTCCGCTTGTGTCAGTTTCGGAGGCCTTCAAGTCTTCCTTCGCCGACGCTCCCTTTGACGGGTCCTCATTGTTTGGACCCAAGGTGAAAGACACCCTTACCCGCTGTGAGCAAGAGGGAAAACGTTATCTGCCGTGGGGCCGTTATTCCACTCCCTTCGGCCTTACCCCAAGGCCAAAGGAGGGGGAAAATGTGGTTCCGAAATCTAAGTTTTCTCCCAACAGCAGGAAGATTCCCGTCCAGAGGCAGAGGCGGGAAATTTTTCAGGGAGACGCCGTCCCAGAGGCGGCAGAGGGCCCGCAATTCTGGAGACCGCGAGTCCTTTCGTGGCTCTTCAGCCTCCCACACGACATGAGGGATTGCCCGGCTGTGCTGCTCGAGCCAGTCGGGTGTCGTTGCCAAGCACCTAAAAGCCTGGGAGTCAATCACTCAGGACAGATGGGTGCTTCGGATAATTGCCGGAGGTTACACCATCCCATTCAAATACTCACCCCTCCATCCAAGAGAATCCCGGACCCACCACCCAGTCAAAGGAAATAGCAGCCGCAGAAGCTTCAAAGCTGCTACAAAAGGAGTCATCCAACGGTCCCCACAGACCAAATCGGATCAGGAAATTACTCCAGGTTCTTTTAGTGCCAAAAGACAGGGACCTGAGACCAATATTGGATCTCAGCAGACTGAACCTATCCGTCACGAAATCCAAATTCGAATGGTCACATTGCAATCCATTCTCCGTTGTTGGAGAAGGATGTTTGGATGTGCTCCATAGACCTCAAGGGCCTATTATCACATACCCGATACATCAGGCGTCCAGGAGGTATCTGCGCTTCAGCCTGGGAGCCAGTCATTACCAATTTTGTGCTCTGCCCTTTGGTCTCACCACAGCCCCAGGGTGTTCACCAAGTGTTTGGCAGTAGTGACGGCTCACCTGAGGAGCCTTGGATTCCAAGTGTTTCCCTATCTCGACGACTGGCTCCTGACTGCCACCACCAGGCATCTACTTATGGACAACCTCAAAGCCACCATCTCCTGGGTGTTTCCTGGGGATTACATTCAATTGGTCAAAGTCTGTCTTGCTGCCCTCTCAGCGCATAAAGTTTATAGGAGCAGAGATAGACTCAAGATTGATGCGTGTCTTTCTTCCGGCCGACAGGATCCGAACCTTACAGGGCCAAGTTCAAGCTCTGATCTCGAGATCCAAAGCCCCAGCCAGGATGGTCCTACAGGTTCTAGGCTCAATGTCCGCCACGGTACTTTTAGTTCCTCTAGCAAGGTTACACATGAGGATTCTTCAGTGGCTCTTATCAACTCAATGGTCCTTTCAAGATCTCCCCCTCAATCATCACATCATGATTACGGAAATATGCAAAAGGGACCTGCGCTGGTGGCTTCAGACATCCAACTTAGATCAGGGCAAACCCTTTGTGCTCCCTCCTCGAGCGGTTACCCTGACGACAGATGCCTCCCAGATAGGGTGGGGGGGGGCATTGTCTGGGCAGGCTAGTTCAGGGCTCCTGGCTTCGGGATGAAGCTCTTCTCCACATCAACGTGTTGGAGATGAGGGCTGTACTTCTATCCCTACAGGCCTTACACAAGTTCCTTCCTCAGGGTATCATCGCCATCCACACAGACAACATGTCGGTGGTTTGGTATCTGAACAAACAAGGAGGGACCAGATCGTATCCCCTTTGCAGAGAGGCCATGAGAGTGTGGGAATGGGCTGTAGCTACCAACCGCTTCTTGGTAGCGACCCACATCCCGGAAAGTCAAATGTATTGGCGGACAAATTAAGCAGGACAATTCTCTCTCCTCACGAATGGTCTCTAAACCGCACAGTAGCAGCCCAGGTTTTCAAGAGATGGGGGCCTTGTGCTGCGACCTATTTGCGACTCCACAAAACACCAAGTGCCAAAGGTTCTTCTCCTTGATTCCACATCAGGAAGTACCGGCCATGGATGCTCTAGCTCAACCCTGGCCAACAGGGTTGCTTTATGCTTTCCTCCAATCCCTCCTTCCCAAAGTCATTCAAAAGCTTCTCAGCTAAGGTCTTCAATGATTCTGATTGCCCCATACTGGCCTCGTCAGATATGGTTTCCTTACCTGAAAAAGCATCGGTGGACGATCCGTGGACCTTAGACCTGATCCCGGATTTGCTAATCCATCAGTCGGGACATTGGCATCAGTCCCTTCAATCTCTGAAATTGACAGCTTGGCTCCTCCACTTCCTACCTTAGTCAGGAGCCACACACTAGACCCGGAAGTTGTTCACATTTTGTCTTCGGCCCATAAACCCACCACTAACAAATTGTACCTCAGTAAGTGGAAGAGGTTTGCTATCTGGGCTCAACTCAAGGGCTTAGACCCTATCACTGCTCCTGTCCCAGAGGTTTTGAAATTCTTAACATCCCTATTTAATCAGGGATCTTCGGTCTCAACTATTAAAGTTCAACTAGCTGCTATCTCTAAATTCCATGAATCCACGGATCCTCCTTTGATGAGCAGCAGGCTATGCAAAACATTCATTAAAGGTGCGAGTCTGTTAAGACCACCAGTATTTCATCCTGCACCTCCGTGGGATCTTGATTTAGTGGTTCGTGCATTAACATCTCCCCTTTGAACCGGCTGCTACTTGCAATTAAAATATCTGTCATGGAAAACGGCATTCTTAGTGGCTATTACTTCAGCAAGAAGAGTCTCAGAGCTTCAAGCCCTGTCTATTAAACCACCATATCTCATTTTCACAAAGATAGAGTATCTCTTAGGCCTAATCCATCCTTTGTCCCAAAGGTCTGCTCTAGTTTCTGTCTTCAACAATCTCTAGAACTACCAGTTTTCTTTCCAAAATTCTCTAATGAGGCAGAATACACTCTCCATAAATTGGATGTTCACAGGCAATTACGCTTCTATTTAGACAGGACCCAGCAACTTCGTAAGTCAGACCAGTTGTTTGTGTCCTTCTCAGATAATAAATTGGGCCAAACCATCACAAAGCTACAATCTCAAAATGGATCAGAGATTGCATAACTCAGGCCTATTCTTCTTCAAATAAGCTACTCGCATCATCTATCAAAGCTCATTCTAACAGAGCTATGGCTACTTCTATAGCTTTTCATTCTAAGCTCGCTATTTCGGAAATTTGTGCGGCTACCTGGTCCAACCCACACTTTCATTTCCCACTACAAATTGGATGTGGCATCTAAAGGACGAGCTTCATTTGGTTCCACGGTACTCAGGAGTGTTTTCCAGTGAGCCACCCAGGATTCAGGTGCTAGGGACGCTGTCCCATCATTCAGAATGTAGGCGAGATAGGATCACATAACATCTTTTAGTTATGTACTCACCATAACTTCAGATGTTTGGGATCCATCTCGCCACATTCCTGATACCCACCCTCCTTCCCCTGCCTTGCAGATCAGAAGAGATAGAACGGTTTTGAGCTCCACTGTTTTATCTTGTTTCATCTGGCGATGTTATATAAGCAGGGTATGCATGTGTGCATGTATGCGGACAAACTAGATCTGGGGGACTGTTGGTGGTGCATCCTGGGATATAGTAAGCTCAGCCAATAAGAGACTTCGCTCTTTGGCATAAGCGTGCCGAGTCGGAGCCGAGGGATCGGCTCCGAACCCATCATTCAGAATGTAGGCGAGATGGATCCCAAACATCTGAAGTTATGGTGAGTACATAACTAAAAGTTTTTCTTTGTCTTTTTTTTTAAAGCGGAACTTGAGCATGCCTGTGCGCTGCTCTGAGTTCTGCAAATAATCGCATCTTCCACATTGCACACTAGTTTGCAGTTCGCAGTGCTACTAGTGTGTAAAAATATTTAAACTTAGTTTTGACAAGTGAGGGGGCTGCAGCAAAGTAGTCCTGTATCACAAGCTGCTAATGGATGCATTCTGATGAAGGTTCAAGAATCCATCTTGTTATGAAAACATATTAGAAATAAAATGCATACACTAATATTTTCTCTTCCCTGTACTCCTCACCCTTAATATTCGTCCATCTGATGCTATAAAACATCACCCAAACCGTAATGTTTTTCTATGGCTGGGCAATGAGTACAAGTTTTTAGATGAACGGACAGTCTTTCACTTGCTATGAGACACTATTTACATACTGTTTCTCTCAGTCCCCTGACATGAATTGTTTCTACACAGTTGTTTCAAAAATATTGAATAACTCCTACACTAAGTGTACATTATTCTGAGTGAACAGACAACACAGGCATAACTCACAACTTCTTCCTCCTAATTTTAGTTTTCCTACTGATTTTCTCTGAGCTTTAAATATTGACAGAGATTCATAAAGGTTACCGCAAAGTATATACTACATGTACACTTAGTGTAATCTTTCTGCGTGACTAGAAAGCAAAAAAAAAAAAGTGGTAGGGATGTTCTTGAATACATATCATGTACACTTAATATAGGCTTTATTGAATCTGGCCCATAGTCTTTTTTGTAATGAAAACATACCTACATCTTGATGGAACAAAAATACAATCTGAATACTGTAGATAATTTTTAGTAATACAATCTCTACTATGTGCAGTTTCACATTCCTCTAATCCCTTGTATAGGTTATCATATATTTTACTAAAATCTTTAATTCTTTATTTGCATCTTCTGTTGTTCTATGGTCAGTGGTAATGATTCAGTTTTTTACTTCTGCAAACTGACATTCCTTCTGGATTCTAATGTTTTTAAAGTGCACGTTTTTACCATGAAATGAAGAAGGCCTAACATTATAATTATAATAGCTTTAAGCATGAAAAAGTTTAAAATTCCTCCTCCCCATCCAGAGAAAAGGTTGGCTCTGATGTCATTTTCATTCATTCCTTAATGAATGGGTTTTAGATCCAATCTCGGGTCCAGTTCAGCTACATTTCTTCCAGGCTCTTGGATCTGACTTTGGAGCTCATCTCCTTATTCAAAATACCTCTGACTCCTGCATCTCCTCAGATCTCATTTGCTGCTCTTATGGTTCAGACATGGATCATGCTCTCTTGAACTTTGGGTTTGTTTTATACACGTTTTTCGTGAGTAGAACTCTTCTCTATCGCTATTTGTTTCTGTTTTTTTTATAACCCTATCCTCCGTTTACTTGCTTTTCTTTTCCAACTTGCTTTCTACCCATTTTCTATCGGGTATCTCTTGTTTAGCATTGTTGGTAATCCCTTCTTTCTCTTACCCGGCTTTCAGGGTAGTTATTTAATTACTGTTTTTTGGTAATTTCCTATTTGTGTTTTTCCCTTTGTAAAAAAAAAAAATCCTTTTGTCTTCCTCCTTTTAACATGGCTGATAAGCCAACAGCTTTTAAAAAGTGCACTTTCTGTGGGCATAACATACCCAACTCTGATGCCCACAGGGAGTAAATTTTTTACTTAGGAGCAGACCATATAGATACCCATTGCCAAATATGTACAGGGTTTAACTCTAGGGCCCTAGGCAATAGACATAACAAGTTAGTGTTGAAGGGTTCATCTCCTTCTTCTTCAGCTTCTGTTTCAGGGGCTCAGACCCCCACCAAGTATACCTAATGACTATGGTGTAGAGGCAGTAAGAGAGATACTACTTGAAGATAAATCCCTACATAAGGACACACAATTATTAATATGTACTTTATTGGATTTGGTCCTAGATAATAATGTTTTCTTATTCCAAGATAATCTTTACATACAAACATGGGGTGTAGCTATGGGTACCCCATGCGCAAATTCATATGCGAACCTTGTAATGTACTATTGGGAATCTAAGCACTTGTTTAATAGTGAGCATATGAAGGACATCATATTATATAGACATTTTGTTGATGATGTTCTTATTTTGTGGAAGGGAGAGCAGTCTGCACTAGAGGATTTAGTTATCTATCTAGAAACAACTACAGATTTTCTAAGGTTTACTTTAAATTATTCACCGACAAAAATTGACTTTCTAGATATTTCTATCTTGAAGGTTGGTGAAAACTCTCTTACTACTAAATTGTTTAGAAAATCTTGTTGGAAAAATGCCATTTTACAATATAATAGCATGCATCCTCGATTTATTTTTCCCAACATAGTGAAAAATCAGAAAAATAGGATCACCAGGCTATGTGCCGAGATATCTGAAAGAAATAAACAGCTTAACATCTTAAATAAACTATTCTCTGATAGAGGTTATCCATCAAGCCTTATTGAAGGCCCCAGTGATAGATATCATTCTGACGTTGTAGAAGCTGTATATAACAATAGAGACTATAGTGCTAGGTGGGCATCTAATAAGGGTCTACAACGTTTTTCCAATAGTAAAATGAATATGGTACCCTTCACTACCAGGTATACAAATGATAATTGTAACATTGTAGAGATTATAAAGAAAAATTGGGATATTTTCACAATAGATATCGATTTGAGAAAATTAACAGGTTCAACACCACACTTTAGGTATAGAAATAGTAAGAACCTGAAGCGGCGGCTGTGTATTGATAAGAAGGTCAGTAGGTCTCTGAATAATAGAGATATTAGGGTTTTGACGGGAACATGGCCATGTAAGAAATGTAATATGTGTAAGTTAATTACAACAGAGAAAGAATTCACAGTACCTACTTTGAACTATACACATAGATCTACTCTATATGCTACATGTAACACCACTAGCTTGATCTACCTGGCTACTTGTACCAAATGCCAAGCATATTATGTAGGGTTAACCTCTAGGAGGTTGAGAGACCGTATATACAACCATGTATATGAAATTAGAAAAATGACTCTAACTAATGCTCTAGCCAAGCACATTAGTATATATCATGGCCATAGTTTTAATTTTAGGGTTTTACAAATAATAAAACCAACCATGAGAGGTGGTGATAACATGAACTTTTTAGAAAAAATTGAGTTAGAATGGATTTTCAGGTTGCGGGCACATATAGAACCTGGACTTAACACTGCTATTAGTATTAAACCTATATTAGAAGCACGTAGATAATAATGAGTCATGGAGAAATAATGAATATATTAAATAATATTAAATCATTATTTGATATAATTTTTGATAATAATAATTTGTTGCTGATCAATGTTAATGGATTAAATATTTGGAGTCCATTAGTTATTAGTTATAGTTTATTAAGTATTATTTATAATAATTTTTTGATTAATTCATACATAAATATTTTAATTATTGTAACATAGTTTGATATAGTATATCTGTGTATATATTGTGTATATTATATAACATATATATATTCTATATATAATATATATATTATATTTTTTTATAGTAAGTAGTGATTCCATTTTGTCTATCAAGACATGGTTCATGAGATGTTGATCTATAGAATCCATTGTATTCATTTATTTATTCATTATTTTGTTATATGTTGTTTATGTTATTCTTTTTAAACATAATACAACACATATTTTTCTCATTATAACTCTTCTTATGTAGCTATGGCATTTCATTTAGTATAGTATGTTTTTAGAAATTATTCCCATAAGAATCTGTTATTTTTGTTGTTTTTTATAGCTTATGAGACTGTTTTAAAAACAGAAGTTAGAATCAATGCTCTGTCTCTTTCAAAGTTAAGTAGCATGATTAATTATTTAATTAAATAATGAAGTTAATTGAACTAACAGCCAGCATTTGAATTTGTATATAAGCCAAGGTGTTTTAACATCTTGTTATAACCTGATGAAGCATACTTGGAGTATGTGAAAGCGCTCGTTTTATTCTAGTTTCATTTAATAAAAGCCTTCTATTTTTATACATCGTGGTGTATTCTTTTGGTCTTACAAGATAACCCTATCCTCCGTTTACTTGCTTTTCTTTTCCAACTTGCTTTCTACCCATTTTCTATCAGGTATCTCTTGTTTAGCATTGTTGGTAATCCCTTCTTTCTCTTACCCGGCTTTCAGGGTAGTTATTTAATTACTGTTTTTTGGTAATTTCCTATTTGAGTTTTTCCCTTTGTAAAAAAAAAAAAAAAAAAAAAAAATCCTTTTGTCTTCCTCCTTTTAACATGGCTGATAAGCCAACAGCTTTTAAAAAGTGCACTTTCTGTGGGCATAACATACCCAACTCTGATGCCCACAGGGAGTAAATTCTTTGCTTAGGAGCAGACCATATAGATACCCATTGCCAAATATGTACAGGGTTTAACTCTAGGGCCCTAGGCAATAGACATAACAAGTTAGTATTGAAGGGTTCATCTCCTTCTTCTTCAGCTTCTGTTTCAGGGGCTCAGACCCCCACCAAGTAGACAAAAATGGCTTCAGAGCCCAGGGAGCATAGGAAGTGCTTACCTGGCCATTCTCCTACATTTCCTCCTATATCTTATATATTCTTGCGAAGTTACCTAAGCTTTTGGATCCAACCTCCTCAGATCCAATACTCAGAATGACAAAGTTACCTTGACCTCAAAACTCTCACTTCTCTCTGGAACCAGTTTCCCCTAGGCTCCGATCTCCTTTCTTACAAGAGACACCCAAGAGATTGTCTCCCCTACCTTCCACGTCATCTTCTATCAGATCCTCCCGAAGTTTGTATGAGGCAGCTGTGGATAGGAAGATGAGAAAATTTCTCAGTGCTCAAATCCAGACGGGGGCCTTCTCTCTCATTAGATCCATGAGCCTTTAACCTGTTTCCCATTTGATCATCTATCCTTCTCTGATCTGACAGCAGTTTTGGAGCCCTCAGATCCAAGAGCCAGAGTTTTGGATCTAAAGATAACTGCTTCTTTGATGCTGACTAGGTCCCTGATTCATTCAGTGCCAACCCCCCTTGAGCAGGGCGAGTCTTGGAGCTAAGCATTGGCAACAGATCCGTGGGGATACCTTTCACTGTGAGAGTTTCAGAGCCATTGCTGCCCCTCAGAACCTCGGTGCTGGACAGCTAATGTCTGACTCTTTTCTTGAGATGGGAGTCCAGCAGGGTCGGAGCTCAGTGTCACCTGGAACTATAGCTCTAATGAGGTTAGCTATGGCTTCTTCTGATCCTTCAACTTTTGAGGTAGTGGAGAGGGTTTTCTCTCACCCGAGAGCTCTTTTGACTCTTGCTTCTTCTGATCCTATCAGCATCCTCCCTTGGATAGGACTTCTGAGTCTCATCCACCTACTCCACAGGGACAGCTGGCTTGTATGAATTCTAGGCAGTTCCTGCTCAGGAACTCCCATTTCTTCCAATACCTCTCCAGATCATCCCACTGAAGAGGTCCCCCGGAACAGATTCTGTTAGAGGGGGCACTTAGATTCCCCTCAGGAATCTTTAACTGAAGACACTGACTTCGATGAAGGGAAGGGTGGATGGTCTTCCAGTCCCCCTTACCAGGAGGAGTTGGTGTTCTTAGAAGCATTTGGGTCTGGCCAATCTACATCTTGGGTTACCCTTGTCATATGACCTTATAGATCTTGTATCCCACTGAGCATGGAAGGAGCCAGATAACATAGAACCATTTCTCCATCACCTGGGCAAGATTCTCACTCCACCCAAAGACAGACCTTATTGGAGTAGGGGAGTTCCCGGAGATGCCATGGTTTGCAGCAGCCACAAAGAAGGAACTGGTTGAACAAAGCTTCTCTGTTTATCCTCCTAACAGCGAGTCTAGGATGATGGACAGGTTTGGAAAGAGTGTTTACTCCTCAGCAACCTTTGCCCTACAGTTGCTCAACTACTTGGCATATTTTACCAGATTACAGAGAGACTTGATTAAGGAACTGTCCCAGGTCCATGTTGGCAGGGAAACAGTTTTCTATGCAGATGGCCACTTTTCAGTTGATCTCTAATGAGTCCATGAGGTTAATCTCTCATGCAGCAGAAGGTTCCTCACGGGTGGCATTTTCAGGCATAGCCATCAGGAGACATGCCTGGATGCGCTTCAGTGACTTTGTGGAGCCCTTTAAGTCTTCTTTCATCAATGCTCCCTATGATAGATCTTCCTTGATTGAGCCCACAGTAAAAGAAATAGCTTCCCATAGTGATCAAGATGAAAAGACTTTTGTCTGCCATGGGAATCTGTTTTAATACCCCGCAGAGATCATTTCTAGGAATCAGTGCAGTGGTAAGAAGATGTGGTTCTGAAAATGACAAAGACCTTTTCAAGATTCACAAAGGGAAATTTCTCCCAGAGGCAGAGGAAGAAATTCCCAATGGAAGACACCATCTTCACTGCAGAGGTGGTCCACAAATCCAAGGGTATTGATATTCTTTTTTGGCTAGACCCTTTCAGTGCTCCTGAAGAGTTGTCAGATTGTTTTTCTCTGGAGGCAGTCGGGGGGGGGTGCTTACCTTTGCACTTGGAAGCCTGGGCATCTAGTACAAAAGACACTTTGTGCAAAGAATTATATCCAGAGGATATTTTATTCCCTTTTGGTAAATTCCTCCACCTAAACGGAAATATCTTCCCAATGTTACAGCCAATCAGCAGGAGTTAGCAGCTCTAGAAGTTTAAAGATACAAGACAAAGGGGTCTTCCAAGAGGTCCCACCAAACCAGAGAGGATTCAGAACTTACTCAAGGTTCTTTTTAGTGCCAAAGAAAACAGGAGACTTAAGGTCCATTTTGGATCTCAGCAATCTAAATCAGTTTGTGAAGAACTCCAAGTTCCAGATGGTCATGGTTCACTCCATTCTGCCTCTTCTGCAGAAAGATGACTGGATGTGTTCCATAGTTCTCCAGGACTCATACTATCACATCATGATGAACAGGTGCTCCAGGAGATATCTGAGCTTTTGACTGGGAACAAGTCATTATCAGTTCAGAGCCCTGCCCTATGGGCTCACCACAGCCCCCACGATGTTCACCAAATGTATGGCAGTGGTAGCAGTTCATCTCAGACTGCTCAGATTCAGAGTGTTTCCTTATTTAGATGACTGGCTCCTCACTGCCCCAACCAGGCATCTCCTCGAAAAATCCACGGACTACTTACTCCAGTTGTGCCAGTCTTAGGAGATCACAGTCTATAAAGATTGAGTCACCTTATGTACCAATCCATCTTTTCTACCAAAAGTAGCCTCTAAGTCAAACATCAACCAAGTAATCAACTTGCCCATCCGTCTTCTTTCCAAAAATTTCCAATAAAGAAGAGTAGATGCTTCACCTTTTGGATGTATGTAGAAAACTTTGTTTTTTTCTCTTCATAGGACTAAGGATTTTAGGAAGACTGACCGTTTGTTTCCTTTGCTTATAACAAATTGGGAAAACCAGTTTCTAAAGTCACCCTAGCAAAATGGTTAAAGAACTGTATTTCATATGTTTATTCTCTACAATGTCTGCCTAAAGCTCACTCCACTAGATCCATGGCTACATCATCTGCATTCTGGGCTAGAGTCTCTATTGAAGACATTTGTGCTGCAGCCACTTGGTCCAATGTCCATACCTTTATAGCTCATTACAAGTTGGACCTCATTTCCAGAAGCAGGGCCGCCTTTAGCTCTGCAGTACTCTGGAACATTCTTCCACTAGGACCAACCAAGGCTATTGTAGCTGGGGACTCTGTCTCATTCATTGAGGAATTAATGAAAATGACAGCATCAGATATAAAAGTTATGTACCAGATCCAACATTGGATCTGAGACCTATTTGTTGAGGAAGAATGAAAATAAACAACACAGATGCATAGTTATGGTGAGTACATAACTTTTATTTAACCATGTCAACTTCTTTGACATGTGAATATTCAGTGACTTTCTAGGGAACTACAGATGGCACCAGTGTTATCAGGAATAAAAAAGCAAAAGTCCATTTGGATGAGTGCACATGTACCCCTTTTAGAAGCAAGGGTAGAGTTGAGTGCCATGCAGTTCTGTAGTACCACAGTACAGATTGCAGTCAATTCTTGGATTATAAAATTAATAGACTGAAAAGTGGAATTACATATTCCAGGAGCATAGACAACTTCCTAAGCTCAAGATGGACTTCACTGCCCCATAAGCAGGTGCAATGCCAGGTCCAGAAATTATCCTGTCACCAATATCCATGGGAGCAAGTCCTTTAAAAGTAGTTTTTTGTACAGCATACCCAGGAGGCATCTATTTTTCCAAACTGTGTTAAGAATGTGTTTAGTGTCTCTCTTACAAATCTTTTCTTCTGGTAAAGCAGCTATATGTCATATGGCTGGAATAGCATGACCTACATAATAATAACTAGAGCAGTCTGTAGGAAACCAGGGGTGAGCTTGATTTTCACAAATGTAGTAATATTCATGCAGTGCTGCCATACTCTGCTGTCCAACCTCATCATACATTTTCCAGGTAAAATTGCAAGCACCAGTTCTAATAAAAAGTGCTCCACTTTTGCAGCAGCAAACATGTCCTTTAATAGTCATCAAAAACTGGAACAGCATTTCAGTAAAGGAGAAAGAAATATGTTTTTTCATCCTATTTAGTATCAGTCTCTGAATTAGTCACTGGTACAGGAATCAATGGAATACCCTCATTATGTGCAATAGGAATATGCGTACAAACCCAACAATTGCTAAAGTTGAGGGTCTGTACAAATGTATTCAAAAGCAGCAGAAAAAATACTATATCTAGGATGCTGTTCAAGTGCTTTTAATTTAATTCTAACCAAATGGCTGTATCTATTTTTAGCAAAGTGTGTATGTCTGTTAAGAATTGATTCAGCACTTACAGTTCCAGTAGTCAGAGAGGATGATATACTTACGGTTCCGGATGGCAAAAATAAGGCAAAATAAAATGATGAAGAAATTATGCTGTAGAGCATTTTGAAGAAACTATAAACAAGGATGTTGGGCGGGTTGTCCATTATGCAAATGACAAATATCACCAAAAAGTCATTGATCAAGGGCCTTAATTGCAAATGACTTTGAAAAGGAATGTTGCCTAGATAATGCAATGTCGAAATTGGTGTCCAAAGGGCAGGAATATGTAATTTTGAAATTTGAAGTAAGGAAATATGTTGTCATTGTTGAAGAAGGCCAGGATGATGTAGCAGAATCATGTGATTTAACATCCTGGTCTGGTAAAAGAGACAACTTAACTGCATTCAGTTCTGGATGTGATCTAGGTGGCAGATGTGGAATCAAGTTGAATGGCATACTGAACACAGTTTGTTCCAGATTTGGTTTGGATGGCAAAATGTCATGGGGTGTCACTTCTGGATGCAATAATGTCCCTGTTTTTTCATCTGGCAATAGGTTCTGCTGGTTTATATGGACTTTAATGGTGTCTCAGCTTTACTCTTTACAAAGGAGGATCTTTTTGACATACAACAAATAGATTCCAGATGGGGAGATCCTCATAATGGATGGCAGTAACAGTTGTGAGCAAAATAAAGTATGGTCCTTACCATCTGAAGCTAAGTTTTTTAGGAATGTACTTTGATGTAAACAAAGTCTATGGGTAGCAGGTCATGATGGTCCTGCTGTGTGGGTCCTCGGGATGCATACAGAATGATATCGTAGCATTTCTGCCAAAAAAGAACACAGGGATTTACAGTATGAAAGTATGGTTTTATTTATTTATTTATTTTGCATTTGTTAACCGGGTTGGTCCAGCTGGGTAAGAATTTTCCCGTTTTCAGTGGAGACACGAGGGGAAAAGCCCCAAACAGACATACAAGTAGAAACAAGTTTACATTAATACAGAGCAAAACAATGTCATGAATACTATGGATAAGAAAAAATAATGTACTCCATGGAATTATACATAGCTTTATATATAAAAAAGTATAATAATATGGGTGTAAGAAGAAAAACACAATAAGAAATCCAGGAGGTATACAGTAAAGGAAGTAAGGTTATAGGTATTATTTCGAAAATAAACATGGTATTATTGGATTAGTGGCTAGAAGGAGAATTGTGTATGTGCAGGAGGCCTCAGATCTGAGGATGAAACTAGTGCAGAAGTAAAAAAGTAGAGAATAGTGTATGTACAAGGGGCCTCACCAGTATATTGCAATTCTAAGTTGTTAGGGAGAGGGATAGCAGACATTCTCATGGGTCTACCCATTAGAAGTTCATGACAATTTTCTAGGAGCACTAACTGCAGTTATAATACTAATTAAAACTTAAGGCAGTGCTTTTGGACATTTAATACCAGTTTTATCACAAACTTTACCTAATCTAATTTTGACTGATTGATTGGCTCTCTCCACTTTTCCAGAAGCCTGCGGTCTGTAGGGACAATGAAGTTACAATTTAATGTTTAAGATCTTGCAAAGTTGCTGTATTATCTGACAAGTAAAATGAGAGCCTTGATCAGACTGAATGCAACAGGGAAGACCAAATCAAGGAATTAATTCTGTTAGACACTTTTTTGCTACCATGTGTGTATCATTCTTAACATACGGATGTGCTTTTGTCTATCCAGAAAAAAATGTCAGTTAGAACAAGAACATATAAAAATTTCTGCACTTGAGAAAGTTCAGCAAAGTCCCATAGCAGTAAGCAGAATGGTCCCAAGGGCTTTTTCAGTGATTGAACAGGTGCAGGTACTGATTTAGACATTTTATGTTCTAAGCCGACTACACAAGTATTTACAAAATGCTGATCAACTTCTGAGAAATTAGGGTCATACCAATCAGTGGAAATTTGTTTTATTAATGCATTTTTGCCCAAATGGAAAGGAAGATGTTAGATTTTTAACAGTTGATTTAAGAAATGTAGTGGGGCTGCTAGTGGACTGTTCGGATGGTGCCACAAAGGTCAGGAGAGTGTCTGCAGTCATCGATTATCCACCTTCTTCTCTCAAAGTCCTGCCTGACCTTAAAAAAAGACAATGGTGCAGATTCAATAAAGCCTACACAGTATGCTTAAACCGTTTGTGCATCACACCATAGTGCACCGTTTTGTATTCAGTAAGCGGCAAACCCAGTAAACATAGTGGCATGCTAATTACAGCATAAGCAGCTGAGTTGTGTGCTAATCAACCAAGCCAAGATGGAGGAGCTATTCAACAAGCTATAAAGCAAACGTATAGACTCAGTGATGGTTTGCCCTGCAACTTCCAAAACCTATAGGGAATTAAGCCAAGGAAACTAATCTACATGGAAAGAATATTAGGGGCTGCTGTTGCTCTTATTCTTGTGTATGTACAGCAGACTCAAGTCTATGCTGCTGCTGCTAATAGACCATGGCTAAGAAGGAGAAGGGTGTTTAGACCATGTTTAACTTTTCACAATCTACATGAGGTGGAAATTGTAGAGCACTGCAAGACAGATAAAGATACACTGCAGGAACTCTGCAATCTCTGTTGTCTGTTGTCCTCAACTCAGAGCAAGGGCAAATAGAGTGGAACCAATACCAGTGGAGACCAAGGTATGTGTAGCACTTAAGAATATTAGCTACAGAAACCTTCCAGAGACCAACAGGGGACATGCTGCGGTTGTCACAGGCATCAGCATCCAGGATCCTACATCAGTTCCTGAATGCTATGCTGCAACATGCCAGTGACTACATATATTTTCCCAGTACACCCGAGAACAGAACCACAACTATGCAGGAGTTCTTCCCTGTAGCACACTACTCTGAAGTCCCGGGTGCTATGGACTGTACACGTGTTGAAATCAAGTCACTAGCTGGGGAACAGGGAAGTGTGCACATAAATAGAAAGGGCTTCCACTCCATTAACTGCCAGGTTGTGTATAACGCTAAGGGAATCATATTGAATGTGTGTGCTGGCAACCCAGCAGTTACCACGGCTCGCATATCTGGCACAACTCTCAATTTTATGAGATGTTTTCTAGGGGAGATATCCCACAAGATCATTTACTCGGAGATGCAGGTTATGCCCTGGAACTTGTGACTGATGATGCCCATCAGAAATGCACATACACAACTGAAGATCACTATGAGCCACATGCTCAAATAAGAAATATAATAGTCTGTGTGTTTGGGCTGCTGAAGTCTTGGTTCCATTGTCTACGTACATCTGGAGAGCCCTGCAGTACAATTCCCATACATGTGTTGAAGTCTTCACTGTCTGTGCCATGCTTCACAACACTATCCTGAGAAAACAGCTTTAGCAAGAACACCAAGGGGAAGAGCCACCCATCCCTCCACCACTGGCAAGGTCACCACAGCCGCACACAGGTGAGGAGTTAGAGGGGGAGCCAGCAGCTGCTGTGAGTGTAGGTAGACATAGACGGGCACAATATGCCCCCGCACTGGCCAAGAGGCAATAGATAGCACACACACTTACCACCTAAGGAGCTAAAACTTTCATCCCATGTACATACATAAAGCAACAGTGATGCCAGGCAATGCTCACAACCTTTACTTACCCATGTAATGGCTGTGTACTGCTAACATCAGAGAGTGTCAGCCCCGAACAACTGCCAGATTTCCAAGCTAAATGTTGAACCTGGAACAGAAAAATAACTCTCTAAGAATATAAATAAATGTCATGTCCTTGCATACAGTTACTTGATAATAATTAAGTATAAGGTGGGTGATTTTTACAGCAATGACATCAAGAAGTGACAGCATTGACTTATGTGAATACATGTGTCCTCTATCAATTAACAGGCATTATGCATCAAAGGTTCACACATTCATAGCTCTCAGAAGTACAGATTTTCACAGAATGTCCACAGTTTGGCCTCATACTTTTTCTACTGACAAATCATTAAAGAGTGAAGTTAAAAAATAATGACACACATTTCTGTTTCAGACTTTGTCTCAGAAAAATCATAAAAATAGTAGTGCAAAACCTGTTATTCTATCAATTGTCTAAGTTTGTAAGAAAATAATATTTAAAAAGTCTCCATATTGTTGGGTCTTTGGCCCACTTTTATTTAAGGCTTGGTCCATCTTTGTTGGTCTAAGAGGTTGGGAGGGATGTACACAGTACAAAATCCTTATGAGAGCGAGATTGGGCACAGCCATGATGGCTAACATCAGATGATGTGGCTGACCTATGTCCACATGGATGCCATCCCCCTCCCGGCAGATGTTCCTAGAAAGACACTACCCATTCCAATGTGTCATTCATCTGATCCATTGAATTGGCAACACAGTGGAGGCAGCTGCACATCAGCCTGTGCTCCATCTACAACCCTAAGCATTTTCTCTGAGGCCCTGTTGGAACACGCATGCACCTCCATGACGGCCGTAAACATATGTTGAGTGGCACAGAAACACACACCAGGATCAGGTGGAGAATGGATAGTAGTCTTCCTCTGAGCACTCCTAAAAATCCTCCTGCATGGCATCTTGCCCAAACTTTGGCTACTGTCAGAGTCACAGGCATTGAAGTCACTGCAACCCAACTACCCTGATCAAGCATCTCACTTTCCACCTGTCCAATATTGGAGGGCTCACTGGAATAGGTTTGCATAGGCCTACTGGGTGTGTCTGATGTAAATACAGGGTATGGCTGAGTGTCAACCTCAGAGCAGATTTAATATCTGCAGCCCCCGACTGTGCCTGTGTTTGGCCACCACCATCATCATCATCAGAGTTTTCCGATACTCTGACATCAGGTAATACGAGTACTACACTTCCACTGTCAGGATCACCTGTGATAATAAGCAACAAACACAGGAAAGAAATTAATACCAACACACTTTAATATATGCTAACCACCTAACACTGCTGCTGCTATCACATATGGTACAGCAATAAACATGCAGTCCTCAATACCCACCTCACACATATGAATAAATGCATATTTCTGTCAAATGCTCATCAGTACTGACATAATGTTTGGCTTACTATATATAAATGACTCCACATTTGCTAGGGAGGATGATCCTGGAAGAAGTCGAGCAAAATGTACGGACACCATCATCACAATAACAATGCCACAGGGAGAACAATTTATTGCCTTTATATGTCCATTAACAATACTTTTAACTGAAACTTGGCTGACATATCTACCCCAAGCCCATGTGTAATTAACCAGACTGCATTGCAAACTATATCAATCTATAAATAGGTTCATCCCAAAAAAGTGTATTAAACCAACTTAACTATTGCTTTCAATATTTTACAATACAAGAAATTGTTAAAAATTGAGATATGTAAGCTTACTTGGAAGCTCCTCCTGGGACATACTTGTCTTCCCTAAAACAGCAGCAGCAACATCAATCGCATGCCATTGTGCACTTTCCACTGAGCTTGCTGGATACCTGACAGTGGACAGAAGCTCTTCATTTGGTGTCAGTGGTGACTCTGTGGCAGCCCCCGCTAGCCATATGTCCATGGGGCTCTGCAGTTGCTGTCTTCCAGGCCGGTGAAATCATATCAGTGGCCGTATGATGCTCCTGACCATATGTCCTGCTATGCCACCCTACAGCATTGACATTGTTCATTATCTGGTTCCAAATCTGCATTCTGCCAGACATATCCCCACATCCTCTCTCAAGCAGAAAGGCACCATGTCGCTGAAAGGCTTGGACAATGACATCATTTTCAGAGTCATTGAAGGGGGCGGTTGTGGGTATTAGAATACTTGGGTGCCATAGTCCTAGGTGACATAAAACCCAAAAGAAGGAAACTACACATAAATAAAAGTCCTGCATCGATATCACACATTATTAGTTTTTCAATATTACACACAGGAGAAACACAAAATGTCAGTTATTAAAATATAAAAAAAGGTTATATGATTGTAACATATCACAATCACACACAAAGCAAGGTTTGATCCAAAACAAGGACTAACAAGAGCAAACCTCTGTAAAAAAATTTTTGGTTGTGGCAAAACACAAATGGAACTTTGCTTCCCATCCCCAAAACAACAGGCATGACAGTTTGTACCAAACAAGGAGTAACACATCAGTCAGTTGTTATAAGTGCTTTCCAAGAAACTCACAAAATGTGTACACATTTACCGCAGAAAAGTCATATTTATGCAATTGCCAGTCACCTCTCCCTGTGCCCAGCACTCTCCTAGTGGTGTCTATAGGCCATCCTAGAAGGCTAACACCTTTTTTTCATTGACAGTGTAGGACATGTACATTTCATTGAAATGATGTAGCAGAGTGTAAGAGAAACATTTGTAACAGTAGCGCTTGTGATGAAAGTTAATAAGGCTGTATATCTGAGAAAGTAAAAAGCCCTGACAAAAATGCCTATGCCATTGGTAAACTTCTAAAGTGCATACAGATAAAAGTTGCGTTTCTTAATGCTTATATATATATATATATATATATATATATATATATATATATATATATATATATATATATATATATATATATATATATGTATATATGGATCTACTTCTAAATCTGGAAATACTGAAAGACTGACTTTCAGTATCTCGAGATTTAAATACCGAACACCCACTACACCGAAATATTACAAAACCGAATGTCACTATATCGAAATTTCAAAATACCGAATTTACAGCAAGTGACATTCAGTCCTGTAATATAACTTCCACCACATCACAAACACCACCTCCGCCGGTTAACTGCACTTTTGATATTATAGTCTTGAGATACTGAAAGTCGATCTTTCAGTATTTCGAGATTTAGAAGGGATTTTATATATATATATATATATATATATATATATATATATATATATATATATATATATATATATGTGTGTGTGTGTGTGTGTGTGTGTATATGTATATATATATATATATATATATATATATATATATATATATATATATATGGTTCTAGTTCAAAATGTCGAAAACTCAAAACATCGAGACCATAACATGGAAAATTCAAAACATCCAAAACTCGTGATATCGAATTTCATAACAGTGAAAATGTATAACATTGAGTAGTGTATCATCAAACATGTAAATTTTATAGTTTATTCTGTTAATCTTGTGGTATCACATAAGATGTCATACTTTTTATTTGTATAGTGTAGGGATTTATAGTACTTGTATAGTGTTTATTTTGCCACTCTGTACATGTTTTTAGGCCATATAGGTAAGTGATTTAGACATTATGTGTACACTGTTTATGGTGATCACGATACAGTGGGGTTAGGAAATTAACTTTTTCCCACTGTAGTGTGATCTCGGAGTTGGTATATTTAATTTACAGGGGGGTGGGGGTAGACCCCCCCCCACATGGGGGGTGCAGGGTGGCTTTCCCCCCTCCAGAAACGTAGTAAAAAGGTGTTTGTTCATTTGGTGTTTTTATAGGTGGAGGGGATGTTATTTATATGTGCTTTGTAGTTTTCAATGTTGTGATGCACAGTTTTAGTATTTTGAGTTTTCGATGTTATGAGTTTTAAATGTTTTGAATTTGTGATATTATGGTTTTGCTGTTTTAAAATTAGTTGTTATGAGTTTTCGATGTTTTGATGTAGAACCATAGATATATATATACATATATATATATATATATATATATATATATATATATATATATGTATGTATAAATATTTTTCCTAGTAATGTGAGCAAATCTAGTATGTAAATGAAAAACTGAATCATACCTTATCAAGATCAGTAGTCTTCTGTGCACATAAATCCAAAGTAATAGCAATCTTCTTCTGTGTTATCCACATACACAACTCTCCTCACCTTGCTACACAGTTGACTTTTTCTAGTGTAGATTCAGGCCTGTGAGCATGTTGAAGATGCAAATGAGGTGTGAACTCATTAGAATTGCGGAATCCCAAAACGTTGGCTCTGTGTAGTAGGTATAAACCTAGTGCAGGCACTCCCTTAGTGTTAATTGCTAATGGATTGCAACTGTGAATGATTACTGGTAGAGAGAAGGAAAACACAACAGCATTTCAGACTACCTTAACTACAGTGGGTGTGTCACCCAGGTTACACTTTCAAAGTATAGAAGTAATTGTATCAAGGTTTTAAATGGAAGTAAGCAGCACATATTTCTCAGTTTCACTTCACTAATATCCAAACTCCCCTGCCTTTGTTGAAAACTGTATATTATTGCCATTTAATATTCTCATACATTTTAAGAACAGTGATACAAAATGCCTTACAAACTGGTTGTCTCAGATTACTGCTCAGATAAGAGAAGAATGAACACATTCAAAGAGAAGACAGAGCTGCAATGCGGCAAACAATAGTCATAAACCATTGTGTGATCAGTCATTGCACTAAATCTGTAATTAACAGAGGTGCAAACAACTGAGAGTGTACAAGTGTCTTATGTCTTTTCAATACCGTGGATGAAATGGGACTTGCTTGTATGCACAATGATTTACATTCCTGCTGCAAAGCTGTTTCTGTGGCAAAGACGGATGAGACAGCCTTGTTGTGTTTGGTAGCTTCATTGCTGTGACAGTTCAAATCCAGATTTGTGTAAAATTCTTTAATGTGTACTAACTTTTTTTGTAATGTTGTTTATATATTTTTTGTATTTATTTTTTTAATATCACTATTTGCTTGGTGTGTGGCTTAGTGCAAACACAGTGAAACTGATCAATCCAATACATTTCATGTAATGTACTTCTATGATGAAGACTACATAAACTACACCTGTGAATCATGTGTGTGTGTGTGTTTGTATGTGTGTGTGCAGCACACCTGCTAATCACGATGAACCACACAGTTTATAGTATCTGCAGAACACTGTTCAAATCCCACATTTGTCTTTTGAGTATGAAACCTAATAAACGTACTCACAAGGATAAAACAAGATGAGCTTTATCTGTCATGTTTGCACATTGTTTAACTTCGCACAAACTTCGACTAATGGCCCACACACGAAGCAGACAGAACACCTGCAGACAGGAGGCAGACAGTAGTCAGAAAATGGATACATTGCTGCAGTTTTTGCTGACCATCACTCAAACTCGCTCAGCAGTTAGCAACCTTCTACAATACCTGCAGGTCTAGGACAACTGCAGACAGAAAGCAGACAGTAGCCAATTTCTAAACAGATGCATTGTATCCTCTGTGCACAGCTGTTAGCACACATATTTAATAAGGAATATGAAACTATACAGCTGTTCTTTAGTTGTTCCTGTGGCAGCAGATGTAAGTGTAGGGGTGCAATACAGGTGTGCCTGTGTTCTAATACAGCAGAGTTCAAAGTTTTATTCCTGCTATTTCAGTTTACTTTATATTAAAATTAACATGAAAACAATAATCAAACACAGAAATAACTGTCTACAGCAGGTGCATTGGGCATACACTGGATATCCGATATATATTAAATGTGTTACTGTTGGTATCAGCAGAATTATGGTTCTAAAAATTAAATATTTATTTTCTAAACTGTCATATCACACACACACAAACATACACACACACACACACACACACACACACACACACACACACACACGTTTAAACACTCAACACTTTAATGTATATGTATAACTAATGAGCAGGTCTGACCAACAGGGTCTCATTTGTAATGAGCACTGTACACAGTAATGCTTGTAAAAAATGCACTTGTAGTCTAACCTTCCCTGTGGCAACTGGTATAAGTTATTGCTCACAATACAGGTGATCCAGAATTCTAATCTAGCACACTTCCAACATTATTAATGCTTGTCCACTCAATTTTGAATAAACAAAGAATTAAAACGTAAGTATAAATAACTAAGTATGTTTAGCAGTGGAGCTGATATGAATTATATGTGTGACAGAGGGTGTACCGAATATTCCATTTCTGTAGTTATAATTGTCTTCTCTGTTCTTGGATGGCCTTCAGACCTGAATGATAGTCATACACAATTGAATGTATAAACCAGGACCTCGTCAGGTCACATACATACATACACAGTTAACCCCTCACTCTGTCATGTGTATTTATATATAATTAATGAGCATGTCCAACAAGCAACTCTTCTGTGGCAAGGATGAAAAATCACCTATGTCTAAGATTATGTTTTGTCTCTAATGCATAGGTTTGAATCCCACATTGTGCAAATTAATTTTATCAGTGTGTAAAGTGATATAAAAAAACTGTCAGGTCATAAATTTTATGTTTCCAATATATGTCTGCAAAGTTGAATCACCTAACAGTTACAGCAGCAACAAGCCCATAAACTAATTCCAACTTTCAGATTAACCCTCCTATTTCAAAAACTTCTTTCCTGTCTGTCTGCCACTGTTTCTAACCACTTATTGTCACTCAAACATGGTTGACATGTTTGTCTGGGTTTACATACTAGTAGTAAAAGCTATAACATCAATTGGAGAGAAAGCACTATTATCTGTTGTTGTTTGCCCTGATCAGACTAGCCTGGAGGTAGAAAGGAAGGTTCCCAATTTAGCACTCAAAAGTGGGATGTTGAGGAGTCCAGAATCTTTATTGGACTCCTTGTAAAGCAGCACAGCTTAAAGCTCTTGCAGGGAGACTATACTGTCTCCCAGTACAAGTCTGAGGCATGGAATAGTCTGGCCAAGGCTGTCTCCAGTGTGACTGGCATTCCATTCATTAGAGAACAGTGGAGACACCATTTTAATGACCTCAAATGGTGCAAGCAGGATACACTCGACCAGTGGCTGTCTGAGTTTAGGATTGCTGACATCCCGCAGTTGTGTAAGTAATCAGATAAGGAGAATTTAAACTAGATGGGCAGCTGTATATAGGCAAAAGTTTTATACATAATGCTCTTCACTTGTTCTCTTCTTTTCATTCCACAGTCAACCAGGAGGTAATGGAGAGCAGGGAAGCCCAAGCTGAGCATTTAGAAAGACTGAGGGAAGCAAGAGGTATGTATGCAGTACAACATAACTATTATTTGATCTAAAGTATTGCTCTTCTTTACAGTGGTAGCAAATTAAGCATGCATATCCACACTTTAAAATCAAGCATGCATGCTTCAGTCTGTAGCAGAAGCCAGCTATGAGTCAATTCAAATACTATAGTCAGATGTGGGTTCAGATACCACAACTAACAGATCTATAGTAAGATCATTTAAAATATTACATAATAATTTCAACAGAAGTGGTATAACTGCCCTGCTGTTAACTTAATCTGTATAATTTGACCAAGCATACTTGCAGTATATGCACACTGTATTACTTCGAGCAATCATCAGTTATAGGGCGTAGTTGTTAAGAAATATACTTAAATGTAAAAGCAGAAATAAATTCTTTGTACTGTAATAATTCACTGTATGTCACATCATTTTCATGTCATCCATTTCTGATAACTTATAAAATGCATTACGGCAAAGAGAGGTAGGCCAACCATTGTGGCGCAGCCTCCCCTACACCACTGGCTTCTGCACAGATGCTCAGCATGTATGGGACCTGACTTGGCAGTACTGCCTCTATTGCTCCTGCACTACCTGAGCCCTCCACATCAGGTAGCATTACCCTGGCAGCTGTTGTTGTGGTACCCTCCAGGAATAGTGGCAGAGGTAGGGATTTTGTCACCCACTGGGAGTTGACAAACTTGGTGCATAGGGTCATGCACCACACCCTTTGTGCACACCTATGCTGAATGGCCATAGAAAAAGACATCAAGGACTCCAACAGCCAGTGGAGTAAAGGGACAGTGATGACACTTCTGTGGGTGAGGACTAGATTCTTACTGTCCCCATGTTTGTCTGGTATGGCGTTCTGATGTCCACTCCCTATCCCCAGTCATGCTGACCCCCAACCTGTTGTGTCCCTCACCATCCCTGTGTCTTGTCTTGTTTGTCCTGTTTGTCTGCATCTTCTTCCTCCCTTGCCCTACTTACCTGACCCAGAAATACCTATGTTCCTTACCAAGCATTCCTCTCTTACTGAAGTAAAAAAATAAAAAAATGGGCACCTGTCCCACAAAAAATATCATGCCATACATAGCTCTCCACTTCACACAGGTATCTTCTCAACACACTTGATTGCGTCCATTTTGCTATAAAACATGATTGCGTTGTTGTGACGGGTTTGTTGAGGGTAACACTCCAAATTCAGCTAATATTCTATACATATTTTCATTTTGCACTGTTGAAGAAATAGATTGCTATGGTACTTTTCTACCTTCTTCCTGCACATTCCTATATTGCTTTCCCCCCATTTCACCACTTTCCTATCTACCCAATGTTAACACCTTTAATTTGGTCAAATAATGGAATCACACACCACACATATAAGTGAAAACAACCCAATGAAGCCTTTCACTTTTTGTCATCTTTGTTTGCATGGAGTTTGGTATTGCACACCAATGTCAAGCGATGATGAACGGCTCTTCACTGGTGTGGTTACCTTCGTGCAATGCTGGTTAAACACACTGCACTATAAAAACACACAGAATTATTTCATTGCATTATAAATACATATTTAAAAGTGTTAGCTAGACTTGAATTCAAACCCTGTATCATCTGGGCTCAAAAGAACTGTTTCAGTGTACTTTCATCTGCTGTCACAGAGTCAGCTAAGCAGCAAGTGTGTTTCTTAAACTCAGTATAAATGTGTATCTTGCATGAGTAAACACTTTGCCATTAGTCATGCAAACCAGCTGCTCGGCCGTGTGCTTATGTTTACTGCCTATTTAGTCTTCATCCCATGAATGTACATGTAAAAACACAACCAAAGGAAAGGCACTGTTTAAGGAAAGAACACATATTTACACTGTAGCTTTGTGTTACCTGCACACTTGCACTTGAAACCTGGTCTCTCAGTACTTGTTCCCACATATATCAACTACACTACAGAAATAAATAAAAAAGTGCTTTCTTATATACCATGTATGTCTTTATATTGACAATACACATTCAGATCTTTCAATGTTTATAGTAATGTGGGCAGCTGTTTGCATATAGTTTGTAAAGCTCTCTCTTAAAGTACACCTGCACATTGGAAACACAGCAGCAAATACTACACTTTGCACACTCATCAGTCTGGTAACATGCCAACTTTAATATATTGATAGTCATACATGGCTAGCTATCCATTTCTTACAGGCCTCCCAACATAGTCTCTCAAACATACAGTGATGATGTTATCCACTATAAATGTTATGATAGCATCATAAAAGTCAGATTTGTGCTGTGTCACTTGCATTAAGTACTGAGTTCTCTAGCTGGTGTACCTAGTTAGGTAGGGATTCTAATCTCACTGCAGTAAACGTGTGTGTTTCTGTCTAGTCAGCAGAGCACAACTGTGTGAAGGTCAGTCATCAGTACAATCTCATGGAATACCAATAACTTGACAGTTCTACATGCCTACACATCCATGTAATACAGGCCTCACAACATCTTCTGTCAAACATCCAGTGATGATGTCATCCACTATAAATTGTCTTGCAGCATTGTAAAAGTCAGATTTGTGCTATGGTGCTTCTGCTAAATACTGAGTACTCTAGTCAGTGAATTGAGTTATGTAGGGGTTCTAATCTGACTGCAGTCAAATGGTGTGTGTGTGTGTGTGTGTGTGTGTGTGTGTGTGTGTGTGTGTGTGTGTGTTCACTTGATTGACAGCCAAGAGACAAGTTTACACTTGCATATGAGACACTGCTATTATTATCCTTTTCTCACCAGACACTGCTAATGTCATCACTTATAAATTGTTGTCCAGTAGTATAAAAGGCAGACTTCTGCTGTGGCAGTTGCATTAAGTAATGTGCTTTGTAAATACTTAGGTAGTGGTTCTATTCTTTGTGCAATCAACAATCACTACGGTGAGAATTTTAGAACAATATGTGAGTCCTCAGCTACATCAAGCACTACTCCAAACACCTCATTGTAGCATACAGTGATGATGTCATCCTGTATAACATGCATTCTGACATTGTTTCAGACAAAACTGTGCTGTGGCAGTAACATTAACTACTTTGTTTGCAAGCTGCTTTACCTGTACATATAGGGGTTCTAATCTGACAGCAGGCAGCTTGCATGTCTGTGCATGCGCCTATCACTTTTGAGACAATTCTACACAGAGATGTGACTCCGCATCCATGTCATACACTTCCCAACATTTTCTCTTTAGCATACAGTGATACTACCATACTCCATAAAGTGCATTGTGACAGTATTACTCTCAGATATATGTGGTGTAGCTACTGTGACATTACATGGCATTCATCATCTATACATATACAGGAGTAAGTTTCAAATCAGGCACAGTCTACTGCTGTGTGTGAGTGGTTGGTGGTACATAATGGTCATTATATGATCTTTGGAATCACTCTTCATTTCACTGCCAATTGGGAAAGCTTTCACATAGCCCAATGCATCCACCATCCTCCTTTTTCCTTTGGCCACTTACATCCTTCCTGCAGAGGAGTGGAGGATGTCTTCATGTCAAGTATGTATACTTGCATCATGAAGCAGAATCCTTACATGAGCCTCTGCGAGCCATCTCCAGACAATGTGTGATTGGTAATTCTGTCATGGTGTTGGGCATATGTCCCATATGGACAGTGGCAGGATTTAATGCAGTTCAGCAGTTATACACATATGCACAATAGTCCTACTGTCTTCCATCATATATATATATATATATTGGGAATTTTTTTTCATGGTATAATAATCACTAGGATTTCATTGATGTTAGCCATTAGCCTAATAATGTCCTATAATGCTGTGAATAGTTGACATGTCACTGTTGCTGTCATTGACATGTGCTATACTGAGGAGTGGATGTACAGTAAGGTGACAAGAGGGTCTTACAGTCTGTGATTGCTGCAATTGCAGTACATGTTCCTTATATAACAGCTGTAGGCATATGCATCCTAAGAACTGACATAGTATGATACACTTTTATGTATATTTTTAGCATATTAAGACATTGTTGTAGTGGAGCAGATCAACCTTCTACACAGTTCATATTCCACCATCATAATGACACTTACAGTATGGCACAGTTTTGCATATGTCTACATACCATCATTAAATGTTCTGTGACAGACAGTATTAATTTATATTGATTACATGGTCAAATAAGTCTTGCTTCATGCACATGTGGTTATGCTGCGATATACAGAACTAAATGTATTACATGTTTTGATGCAATTGTAACCTTGTGGAATTCATTGTATGTGTAGCTGTGTTGATATATCCAAGGATTATTGAGGGGGTCAGCAGCACCATTTTGTGACTATTAGCATTTAGGTCAGGAAATGCTCTGCATGAGCCAGAAACAGCTGGTCTGTAATGTGTCCTGATATGACATCAGGCCACTGAAACACAACTTGCCCATGAAACACATATAGGCATATGTTGTGCAAGTGATGTAAGTACATGATATTGTTACAGTTGTATGATTATGTGCATAGCAACAGTGTGTGGAATGTGACGAATGACCAAGGTTGTATTTGGAGGTCTTTTCACAACCAAATCACTTATTCCAGTACATGTGAAATGTTAAGTGGAATACACAGTTAAGCACATCTCTGTGTATGGATGCCATCAGACATACCCAACCAGGGGTAATAGGAAATAGACAATCCCCTAGCTGACAGATTGTCTCACATGTCATCCCCCTATCACCACTGGCCATTAGCTGATGTATATGTGCAAACATTGTTCAGTTTTTATTCTCAGGAGGGCAGCTCATCTGTGTGCTCTCTACAGCTAATAATACAGAATCAGTGGGCCCTGATAACATCACAGGTTGCCTATAGAGTGACTTAAAACATGACCTACCAGACACAATTTGATCCATACTTCAACACAGCCTCCAGACAGCCTATGTTCCCATAGAAGGGTGTACAGTAACATGCATCCTTCTGGCTGGGGGGAACCATCACCTGACACATGGAGTTATAGACCCAATCCTGACTATCCTCATCTGTGAGGTAGGCCAAAGAGTCATCATGGACCTTCTCTAAAAGGACAGTGGTAATAACCAAACCCACATTTGATTTATTAAGACTGTATCATGTCTATTAGAGCTGTACACTGTCTTCAAGAAGGTTACCAAGGACATGCATGATGACAACACTGTTATCCTGTGTAACTTGACCTAGCAAATAACCAATGCAGAAATCACAAACCAATGAAGAATGCCCACTCCACAACCAGAAAAGTATCCAAAACTTATAATCCAACCTTTTATTTCGACAAGTTTTTATTTTCACAAGTTTAGCGCTTTCGTCCCTCAGTTGGGACTTCCTCAGAACAAATAATATAGCACACACACACCTTCTTTAATACCCTAAAACAACCCCACCCAAGTCATTAATTAGTTTATTACACTAACCAGTCCCCAATAAAATGTTAATATGCGTTTAAAACCAAAATCAATATATTTTTATATTTCAACATCATAGTGCATTAATCTCATAACATTTCCTACGCTAGTGTTTTATTATTAAAATTTTTTTTCTAAAGAATGCACATAAATAATACTTAAAATCCTATAAACCACAAATGTGTATAAATTGTTGTATGTATAAATGTATATATACCTTTGATACCATAAAAATAACAATATATATTAATATACATTCTAGTGGACCTAAAACATCAATTTAAACTTCATTAAATAACTATATCCTACCACACACTATCCATTGCTAAAAACATTAATCAAACTTTTTAGATTAATGTGATTTTAAAATGTTGAATTAATTGGTTCAAAGAGTGCTAATAACAAAAAATGTTATTAATGTTTTTAGCAATGGATAGTGTATGGTAGGATATAGTTATTTAATGAAGTTTAAATTGATGTTTTAGGTCCACTAGAATGCATATTAATATATATTATTTTTATGGCATCAAAGGTTTATATAAATTTATACAGATGACAGTTTATACACATTTGTGGTTTATAGGATTTTAAATATTATTTATGTGTATTCTTTAGAAAAATTGTTTAATAATAAAACACTAGCGTAGGAAATGTTATGAGATTAATGCACTGTGATGCTGAAATATAAAAATATATTGATTTTGGTTTTAAACGCATATTAACTTGACCTAGCCAAGACATTTGACAGAAATCCGCAGTTAAGTATTACAGAGAAACTGTCTCAAGTGGCCATAATCATCTACATCACCAAGTGGGTAGACAACTGGATCACATACTTGACAGATAAATATGTTGCAGCGTGTGAAGTCACCTCTATCTAGAATTCACTGACCAAGTCCGTACCTCAGGGCTCTGTGATAGGCCCTTTCCTGTCTATTATTTAGGTCTCAGACATAAAACTGACTTATATATCCTTTCTCCAACCAGCTTTGTGGAGGACTGCAAATTGTGGACAATCATTGAATCTAAGTGTGGTATTGGTGTAATGCAGACAGCATCAACACACACAAAGAATTGCTGCCACAGCCATGGTGAGATGGTAGATAATGAAAAATCATGGGGGGATCAGTTCCATTATGAAAGGAAATACACAAGTTAATTACAATACAGACAGCACACCCCTTTGAGAAGACATAGTGGTATGTGACCTGTGTACTCTGGTAGATGGTATGCAGAACTTCCACCAGTATGTGCCCACATTGGTGACCACTCCGTTGTATGTAGCACAACTCCTTAGTATGTGTGGGTCTCCGCACCAAAGGGCATTAGAGTTCCATTGCTCTCAGCCATCATCACACCAATAAATGATTACAGTGCTCCCTTTTGCGTGTACCTCCCAACACATCTTCCAGGGATGAGGTATACACTTTCGCCACAGTGAGCTCCCACAAATTGTATCAGCCATACCTAAGTATTCTTTTTTTGGTGCATAAATATTAGGGTTGACTGCGCAGAAACCCCTTCAAGGTATTTTACAAAATGCATGTCTGATACGTGTTCCTGTGATGCACATAGTAAATACATAGCTGAAAGGCAACATTGATGGCATGGGTTACATGCATGAAAGTGTGGATTGTGGTGTATATATATATATATATATATATATATATATATATATATATATATATATATATATATATATATATATATATATATATATGTATGGCATGCACACCTGTCTACTTGCCAGGATTGCTTGTAATTTCAAGTACAGGTATAACAGTGTCCCTCCTAACACCTCCAGCAGATGTTAAATTTTGAGGAAGGTGCGCTTGATTCCCCTCATTATTTGCTGACGAATCATAATAGTTGTACGAGTGTGTTCTTGCAGAACCATCTATAATCACTCACAGTCACATATGTTATGTCAAAGACATGGGATTACTGGTGGTATTATTCTGATGTTGTCCATGATTGTGTGTGCTTCTGTCTGCTGTTGTCCATGAGCCTGTTACTGCGTGTCTTGCTTGGTTGAGACCTATGCTGTCATTACATTCATGTTCAGACAACTCATTTTGCACAGCTTCAAAATATGCACCTAACTCCTACTGTATATACCATACCTGATATATGTCCTGTCCATTGTTAATATCAGGATGCTTTTATCACAGAGAAACTTCTCCATTGATATATCACCTTGTGTGACAGTCACGTAATATACAATAACTGTGCAGTCTGTACTGTATCACAGCGATATGTGATTAGTGTTCATGCTACAACTGTCTTCATTGACATACCATCATCTGCTGTACATCAAGTTTCACCTGTCCTCTTCCCCTGCATTCATTCCTACAATTCATCTATGTGTCCCTTTTCAATACACACACTTCCCCTGACTATTTATTTATAATGCAGTCTAGGTACCCTTACTGATCATTTACACAACTTTTATTCAGTAGGCCTGAAACAGGTTTCCACAGTACTCTGCACTATATACACTTTCGTGTAATATGTTGGAACTATATACATTGCTTTATTAACAACCCTGGTAATCATCGTGACATTCTGCACAATCTCACAGACCTAGTTTGCCCATAGGTAAACAAGTTTATATGTCTGCTGGTGTCCATGTTGCTTTACATGGTTTCTTGGCCAAAAATACTGTTGCTGGCCATGAAACCACACTTGTTTACATTTAAACGCAGTGCGCAGCATGCATGTGCAATTGGCACTACTGCTCACCAGGCAAACACATAAACTCCATGTAGGCTTCGCACTAAGCCTCTACAGAGTATATTGAATCCCCAGGAAAAAACTGCTTTCAAGAAAAGTTGTTACTTTCATTCAATTTCTGCAAAAATATAGCCTGAACAGGATAAGACAATGCAGCCTGTCTTGCTGCCATATTTACAAATATTAACTGTCCTAACAAAGGAATTATCTGTCTTATGTGCAGCCCATTTTATTGTAGGGATCTCCCTTGGTAATAGGTTCATAGATAAGTACTAGGCTAACCGCCCTTGTGGGCCATTTTAAGCCTAGCCAATTACCCCATGTGAGAATCAAACCCTGCACCTTGCGTCTCTAAGGTAAACACCTTAACCATTGTGCCAGCATCCCACCCTTTAGTTTAGTACTAAGCTAACTGCCCTTGTGAGCCATTTTAAGCCTAGCCAATTATCCCTTGTGAGACACAAACCCTGCACCTTGTGTTTGTAAGGCAAACACCTTAGCCATTAAGCCACCCTCCCTAATAATGACGCATCTAACAATTCATTAATAAAAAACGGCATTTTAATGACTGTTCATACTGATCTTAAATAACCCTTTCCTTTCCAAAGTATACCAAAATCATGAATTGCTCCATAAGAATAAATAGAATATGTAAAAAATTGTTTTTGACTGAGCTTTGCCAATCTTATAGGCTTCAGTTATAGTCACAAGCTCAGCTACTTGAGCAGACATATTTCCATTTAATTATTCAGTAAATAAAATTCTGTCTGGTGTGGAAATGGAAAAAGCTACTATGAGTTAATTGTCTTTTCTTCAAACACATGAACCATCTATGAAAAGAATTAGATCTGGATTCTGTAAAGGAATGTTTTTTTTTCAAATCTAATATAGGAGGAAGCACAGTGTTAGTAACAACTACACAATTGTGGTGTTCTCAAATGGTTTGTAAAGAAGGGTTATTAAAGACAATTTATATTTAGAGAATTATGCTGCAGATAAATATCGCATTTTAGACTTCAGTAACAAAGCTTTTGCAGAATGTGTAGCTGCCATATAAGTCTTGTGCCCAAGAGTCACTGCAACCGCCATGTCAACTATGCTCGCCATTGAAGCCACCACCCTAAGTATGAAGATTTGTACTAAAATAAGCAACAAGTCTAAAACATCATTTTTGCATCATGCTAATAATCATAATACTACTTTATTTCTTTCACTACAAAACAGAAAATAAGTCTTTTAGAATAATTTGGTAACCCAAGTGCAAGGTGATTTTAAGTAATGTTTTCAATTTTGCAAAAGCTTGTTCATGATAATCATGCCAGGGTAAAGGTTCAGAGTATCTATCTTTAGTACTTCTGACAGAGGTTTTACCACTTCTGTATAGTTAGAAATCCATTGTCAACAGTAACCTTTTAATTCCAGAAAAGCTTACAACTGTTTTAATGTAGTATGGCATCATGCAGTTTGGATTGCTGCAATACGTGAAGGCAAAATCTGCCTAGCACCATCTGAAATAAGATGTTCCAAGCAGTGAACCTGCAGTTTCCACAACTTATCTTTATTAACCTTTAATCCTAATTCTGATAAAAGAAAAATAGTGCCACGTTTGCATGTAAAATACTAGATGATAAAAGCAAATCATCTACATACCCTCTTGCAATCTTTTTTCTAACCAATAACTCCTTCTCCAATCCGACCAGCAGTTTCTGAGTTTTTGGATCCAGGGACCCTCAGGGTCGAGGGGTCGGTGCAGACAGTACCATGTACCTTGATGCTGGCTATTGCCTTGAGCTTGTCGGATCCAATGTGCTCAGATCCAAGCTCTCAGAGTCAGATCTGAGGGGTTGCTCTCTCCAAGCGCTTGGGAGGAAACATCCCATTTGGCATGTCAGCTCCTGGAGGCTAGGCTGCAACTCCCCTGTTGAGTCAGGGGGATGGGTCCCACCTGTACATCCCAGTAGGTCGTTGCCCCTCAGCATTCAGTGTGGTGGAGAGGGTTCTCGCGGTGTCGAGGCCTCTGACCAACTCATCCTCAGACTCTATCCAGACCCCCTTGGATCTGAGTGCGAGTATGACCATCTTGTCATCTCAGGGACAGCCCATGGTCATTATGCCCCAGGAAGTTCTGGTGTTGGAACAACGAGGTTTGCAAGTCCTCCCCAGACCGTCCCCCTGAGGAGGTGCCTCGCAAACGTACATGTAAGAGGAGGCAGTTGGACTGTCCCCCAGAGTCCGTCACAGAAGACACAGACTTGGATGAAGGAGAAGGTTCCCCAAGGTCACTCCTCAAAGGATGTCTCCTTTGGAGACATCATGGAGTTCCTCTGCTAGGGGGGGGGGGTAGTCAGCCCCAAAACTGACCCCAGATGAGTTTGTGTTCCTGGAGGCATTCGGCTTGGGCCCATCTGCCACTTGGGTGTCCCCTCCTGCTGATTCACTTGTGGATCTGATAACATGTAGGGCATGGAAGGAGCTGGACACCATAGAGCCCATTCCCAAGCACCCCAACAAAGTGTTAAGCCCCCTGTCAGACAGGGCGCATTGGAACAAGGGGTCCCCAGTAGAGGCAATGATGGTGGCGGCCGCCACCAAGAAGGAACTTGTGCAGGAGAGCTCCACGGTTCATCCCCCTGATCGAGAATCAAGAGCGATAGACCATTTTGGGAAGCGAGTATATGCTTCAGAGACCTTCTTGGTGAGGGTGCTGAACTATATGGCACATGTCATTCGACTCCAGAGAGATCTATTGAAGGAAATCATGGAGTCAACCACAGAGTCCATGTCGGTGGAGGACAAAAAGACGTTCTCTGCCCGAATGGCCCCTTTCAAAGTGGTTGCCAACATGTTCATGTGACTGTTCTCTCATGCTATGGAGGGAGCCGCAAGGGCGGCCAGAACAGGCATTGCCATCAGGCGTCATGCCTGGCTCCCGTTTTGTCAGTTTTTAGAGGCCTTCAAGGCTTCTTACACCAATGCCTCTTATGATGGTTCTTCCCTCTTTGGGAAATCGGTGAAAGAGACACTGCTCCAGATCGAGAAGGATGGGAAGATGCCGTCAGGATCCACTTTTTGTATCCTGAAAGATCCTTTTCCAAGAATCAGCGAGGAATGAAGAAGATGTAGTTCTGGAAATCTCAGGCGTTTTCCATCCCCAGAGGCAGAGGGGGTCACGATAGATGCCGCCCAAGAGGCAGAGGGGGTCCTAAGAATTTCGGGTCCCAAGAACCTTTCCCAGAGAAACCCAGGCAACAACCCTGAGGGGTTGCCCAACTGCTTGTCTCTGGAGGCAGTCGGGGGTCACCTGTCGCTACACCCGAAGGTGTGGGAGTCCATTACAACAGATCGCTGGGTGTTGTGAATCATATTCAGAGGATAGTTTGTTCCATTCAAGGAGCATCCCCATCTGAACAAGCTCCTCCTCAGATGTCCCACCTGCCAACAGGAGGAGGCAGCGCTAGAAATAGGAAAGCTGCTGAAGAAATGAGTCATCTAACCGGTCCCCCCAGACCAGTCCGGATCCGGCATTTATTCCAGGTTCTTTTTAGTGCCAAAGAAAATGGGGAACCCCAGACAAATCTTGGATCTGTCCCACATTGACCCTATCATTAACCAAGGCGAAATTCTGGATGGTCACTTTTCAATCTATACTGCCTTTTCTGCAGGCCAAAGACTGAATATGCTCGCTCAATCTCCAGGATGCTGACTACCACTTCAAAATGGACAGGGACTCCCGGAGGTTTCTTCGCTTCCAGCTGGGAGCCAATCACTACCAGTTCAAAGCCCTTACCATTGGTCTCACCACAGCCCCCAGGGTGTTTACCAAGGTGATGGCAGTTGTAGCGGCTGACCTGAGGCTCCAGGGTATTCAGGTCTTTCCGTACCTGGACGATTGGCTCTTCGCTGCCCCTTCAGAGCATCTACTGTGCCATGCCAGGGATTACTTCATTAAGTTATCAAGCAAACTGGGTATTACCATCAATCTGGACAAATCTTCTCTAGCTCTGATCCAGATTCTGGATTTTATCAGGGAGCGTTTGGACACTTTTCAAATATGGGCTTTCCTCATGCCATACAGGATACACAGTCTAAAATTACAAGTGTTACAAATTCTTTACGCTCAAGTATCTACAGCTGAAGCAGTTCTAAGGGCATTGGGCTCCATGGCGGCAGTGATCAATCTCCTGCCGATGGCTCGCCTTCATATGAGAGTTCTTCAGTGGACACTTGCTGTCCAGTGGTCCCTGTTAGACCTTCCTCTATCCTTTCCAGTGAGAATCTCAAGTGTCTGCAAGGACACCCTTTGGCGGTGGATTCAATCCCCAGACCGCCTCAAGGGATGCTCCTTTCACCCTGCCTTTCCCAAAACCACGGCGACCATGGATGCCTCCCAGCTGGGGGGGGGGGCACTGCTCGGGAAGGATGGTCCAAGGCATGTGGTCCCCCTCCGAGACCAATTTGCATATCAACATACTAGAGATGAGGGTGGTCCTTCTTGTGTTGCAGGCACTTCATGCTCACCTTCCTCTAGGGATGATTGCTGTTCAGGCAGACAGTATGTCAGTAGTCTGGTACATCAACAAACAAGGGGGAACAAGATCTTATCCCCTCTGTTGAGAAGCCATGAGTGTGTGGGAATGGGTGATCTCCACTGGCCACTTTCTAGTAGTAATGCACATCCTGGGGTGGTCCAACAGTCTAGCAGACAGGCTCAGCATATCTATTCTGATGCCTTATGAGTGGTCTCGGAATCCTTCAGTAGTGGAACAGATCTTTCTAAAGTAGGATCGGCCTTGCTGTGATCTCGTTGCATCTCCTGCCAGTGCAAAATGCAGCAAGTTTTTCACTCTGAACCCCTTAGAGGGGGAAGCTGCCAGAGATGCACTGGTTCATGCTTGGCCTCCCGGTCTCCTCTATGCTTATTCACCGCTTCCTCTTATGTCAAAGTTTCTTCAGAAAGCTCGAAGGCTGGGGAGCACTGTGATCCTCATCACCCCATTCTGGCCTTGCTAGGTTTGGTTCCCCTCACTGTGGTTTCATCTAGTTCCTCCATGGACGTTGGATCCAGTTCTGTATCTTCTTTCTCATTCCTCAGGGATCCCTCACCTAGATCTGGACAGTCTGAAGCTCACGGCTTGGCTGCTCTAGTTCCCATAATTATCAGGACTCCCAAATTGTCATCCCCTGTAAAGTCCTTTTTGGTATCAGCTCACATATCCTCCACCAGAAAGGTGTATCATAGTAAATGGAGTCATTTCTCCATATGGGCCACTCAGCAGGCTTTGGACCCTTTCACTGCACCTCTTTCGGCAGTCTTAGATTTTCTGGCAAGCATCTTTCATCAGGGTGCTAGTTCCTCAACAGTTAAAGTGCAGCTGGCAGCTATTTCTAATTTCCATGTGGGGGTGAATATGTCTTCCTTGTTTTCTTCTAAACTTTGTAAGACCTTTCTTAAAGGTGAATTTCTTCTTAGACCTCCGGTTAAGGAACCTATGCCTCCGTGGGATCTTACCTTAGTGTTACAGACATTGGTTTCTGCACCTTTCAAACCTGCAGCCTCAGTTGATTTGCAATTTTTAACCTAGAAAACTGCTTTCTTGGTGGCCATTAACTCAGCCAGAAGAGTATCAGAGCTTCAGGCTCTTTCTATTAAGGTGCCTTTCATGATCTTTCACAAAGACAGAATGTCGCTGCACACTAATCCATCTTTCCTTCCTAAGGTGGCCTCAGAAGCCAATATTAATCAGACTATCAACTTACCAGTTTTTTCCCTAACTTCCAGAACAAAGGAGAATACATGCTGCATCTGCTTGATGTCCATAGACAATTGAGATTTTATTTACACAAGATGAAACCTTTTCACAGATCTGACCAGCTGTTTGTGTCTTATGCTAAACCATTCTTAGGCAAGCCAGTTTCCAAGGTAACAATTGCTCGCTGGATTTCTCAATGCATTGCTCGAGCCTATGCTGTGAAAGGTAGGTCTCTGCCAGGACAAGTGAAGGCACATTCCTCCTGATCTATGGCTATGTCAGCTGCCTTCTGGTCTAGGGTGTCTCTGGACAATATCTGCTCGGCAGCCAAGTGGTCCTCATCACATACCTTTATTTCACATTATAAGCTGGACATTGTGTCTAGGAACAGAGCATCCTTTGGCTCTGCGGTGCTCCGGAACATCCTTCCATGAGGGCCACCCAGGAGGTTTTGGTAGCTGGGGACCCTGTCCCACAGATTGAAGACCAACTGAAGTAAACTACTTCAGATAAAGAAGTTATGTATTCGCTCCATATGAGTAGCTGTACTTCATTTGTCTTCAACCTTTCCTCCCCTCCTTCCCTCTGACCTTATCTTTGGTGCAGTCTGCATTTAGCTTTGCATAAATTGTGTGGCCCTTGGCTCAGTCTAGGCCTGGGAGTGACACGGAGATTCTTTGTTATGATAAGGTGATACTGGGTCGGGTGTCTTATACCTCTTAGGCAGCAGATGCGATGTGAAGGGAGAAGGGAGACAATGGGGCATTATGAGTAAGGGGAGGAGTCTGGAGCTCTGATCTTTAGCCGGAAAATGTGGCCATGTCGGATGTGATGTGGATCTGAAACCCACAGGTTGAAGACAAATGAAGTACAACTACTCAGATGGAACATTATGGTGAGTGCATAACTTCTTTTTTTAAAAGATGCATATCATCACATTCCTTTTCATCCATATTTCAGGCGTTTCTTAAGGTTTTATAAGGCTACATCACATTATCAGTTCTCAGCCTAACCCTTTGGGCTATCCAATAGTGTTCAAAAAGTGTCTAGCCCCTGTCATAGCTCATTGCAGGCTAGAGGGTATCTACATTTTTCCATATTTAGATGACTTGCTTATGTTTGCAGAGCTGTTTTTCAGTGTCAGGAATCTCTCACTTGGGTAAGAGATCTCCTACACAGGCTGGGAATCCAAGAAAATGTTCAAAAGTCTTTTTGACTGCATCAGACAGGATTGTATATCTGGGGTGCCTGCTAGACATCTTACTCTAAACTGCTCTTCTTCCACTGGAAAAAAAGTAGATCTTTATTTAGATCTATTCTAGGGCTTTTCCAGTCAAACATTTATCACTGAGAGGGAGTACCTCAGGATTCTGGGTTTCATCATATCCATAATTTTTATGATACCTGTTGCAAGACTCCAAATGAGAACAATAGAATGGTCCCAGCATCAACACCAGTTGTCTTTTTAAAACCTAATTCTGGGGTTTATGAAAAGAGAATTAATTTGCTGAAGTTATCAAATGTCCCTGACACAATGTTACCCCCTTCTACCCTCTTACTCCAAAGTAGTCAGTCACAACAGATATGTTGGACTTTGCTTGGGGAGCAGTGTCAAGGAAGATAAAAGTCCAAGGTCCTTGGGAGAAGAAAGACAGACAAAAGTGCACAAATGTAAAAGAGATTCTAGCTCTTATAAAGGCTGTCAACTCTCTGAATCATCTGTAGTCCCCATGTCCTCCTCTAGTAGATATAGACAGTACCACAGTGATGTGGTACATAAACAGGCAAGAGGGAACTAGATCTCACTCCCTTCGCAGACTATTCATGTTAGAATAAGATGTAGCTTTACAGCACAATCTCATTGTATAGGCATCTTACATTGTAGCAGACAAGCTGAGCAGGACAACAGCAGACCCTCAAAAGTGGAAACTAGATCAGGCGGACTTCTAAGATTTGACCATCTGTGGGGAGCTCCTCAGCTAGACCTTTTTACCTCCTCTCTGAACAGTCTAGTGGCAAAATTCTGTTTCTGGACTCCAATGCAAGAAGGCCTGGAACACCGATGCCTTTTAAGTGTTCCTGTATGCTTTTCCACCCTGTCCATTGAAATCCAATGTATTTCTGAAGATTCAGAAGGCATCCCCAAAGATCACTGTGGTGCTTCCTTCTGGACCAGGTACCAGCGTTTTTCCCTTTTTTTGGAATTAGCCAGGGGCAATTACAGGCTTCCTTACAGACCGGATTTACTCACACAAGCCCAGGAGTATTTGATATAACCTGATACTAGACAACTACAGCTGACTGCTTGGATGATAGGGTCTAAATATCTTTTAGTCACCTGTTTTGTGAGGACGTGCAGCAGGTAATAATGGAGACAAGAAAGCCTGTTACTAGAAAATCATTTACAAGCAAATGTTGAAGGTTTTCTAGTTGATGCCAACAAAATAACAGCACCCATTAGGGTTAGTGTCTATCTGGTTATATAATGTTTGTGTGAGTTGCTCATATGGCCTGTCTTAGTACCTTATCAGTGTCATTTGTCAGCCATTTCAGCATATCTGTAATGTCCCCCTCTTCACATTATGTGAAAATTTTTTTGAAAGGGGTGCTATATAAGAAGCCTCCCAGAAAATTGGTGTCTCCTCTTGGGATCTTAATTTTGTGTTAAGAGAATCTAACATTTGTTCTATTTGAACCATCTCATCTGACTGACTCAATGATGTTTATCGTGTTTCACTGTTGCAGTCATCACTGTAGGGTTCTTCCTGCCGGCAGGCAGCCCTCGGTTGGCCAGAATCCCAAAGTCTGGGTCCGGCGTCAGCTGTGTACTCATCCTCCCTGACATCAGTGCGCCAGGGGTACAAAGCTCCCAGCTGATGCCATGTTCTCCAGTCTTTCTTGCCATGCGGTGGAAGCAGTTCGCAAGTGCCAGTCGGCTGACTCCTGTTATTTTTGGTACTTCGATCCAAAGACATTCTTCTTTTCAAAGCTAAGTACCCCGTTGGGGAAACTTTTTTCTTGCTCCAGTCCGATGTCAGAAAAAGTTAATAATTGTATTTCATGTGGGAAGCAAATACCTCATAAGGATTTTCATTCTTACTGTATTCCTTGCCTAGGCCCTGACCACGACATAGCTAGTTGTCGGTTTTGTGCTAGATTTAATCAGCGTACTATTAAACGGAGATACGATTTTGCCTTTCATTACTTTGGGAGGCGATTTAAATATAACATGTCGTCGGACACACTTCCGACTACCGGAGTTCATAAAAGGCACAAGGATAAAGATAGGCCTCCAAGGTCCAAATCAGACGACAGTTTACAATTAGAGCCAGCTGCCAGTTCGGCCGCTGTCATTGAGGCTCTTTCGCAGCCCCTGTTGTCGGCCATTTCAGAACCGCTTGCTGATATAGGCTCCCACGAGGAGCCAACTAGGTCTTCGGATATTCCAGGTGTAGGACCTTCGGATAATACTCCCTCGGATGTGTCTGGAGCCGCTGTGCAGGTACCGGCTTCCGAGGGAGTTTTCAGGCCTACGCAGCTTCAGGTAAAGGCAAAGGCAAAGACTCCTCCTAAAACAACGACTCAAGCCCAGGCCTCCTCTGATCCGGGACCTAAATCTCAAAAACAAATGCTTTAAATGGCTGAGGACTTGCTAACAATGATTAGGGGTTCCCATCCCCCTCCAGACAAAAGGCCAAGACAAGAATTGGATTATGAATCCTCTGATCAGGTACCTATCTCTTCAGTGTCTTCCTCTGAACAGGATTATACTTTCCCTCCTTATGAGGATTCTGATGCTGAAGAATCAATTCCTTCAGCTTCTCCTCCTGAAGATTACTCTTTTGGGGAAACTTTACATGACATGAGGGAACATTTTCACTGGGAAGGGCAGGAGTACTCTGAATCTAAGAGAAGGATTAGGGATTTCCTTCTTCTTCCCCAACACAGACCCCTGGCTATTCCTCCTATTTTGGATATTGTGGATGATGTCTTTACTGAGTCTAATTTAACCCCTGACTCCTTTCCTCCGGCCCCTGCTAAGCCTGATAGATATTACAGAGTCCCTGACTCTCACCAGTTTCTATTTAAAAATCCTACTGCTAATCCAGAAACCATTTCTCAGGGTCCTAAGAGTGTTAAGGCCGCCACTGCTAAGAACCCTATTCCTTCAGATAAGGATTCTAGAGCTTTGGAGAGATGGGGAAAAAAAGTGTACACTTCTGCTACTTTATCTATTAGGGCTTTGAATTGTCAATTTCATATTTTGAAATATCAGCAATACCTTGTGTCTGTTATGAAACAAAAAAATGTGTACCATTTCTGCATTGGCAGGCAATAAGGAATTACAAGATTTGATGCATGCTACTGAGCAGGTGGGGAAACATACCTTACACTGTGGTTTTGATGCTTTGGAGGCCTCTTGCAGGGCGGCAGCCACTGGCATGGTCATTAGAAGGCATGCTTGGTTAAAGGAACAAAATTTGCCTGATCAAGTAAAAGCAAAATTACTGGATGCTCCTGTTCAACATAATGTTTTGTTTGGGTCTAAGGCTGAAGAGGTTATAAAGAAAATGGAGGATAAGGGAAAATCCATGCAAACGGTTAAGGATTTCTTACAAGTTCAACCTCCTAGATTTAGCAGAAATTGTCCAGCTAAGAATTGGTCCTTTCCCAGCTCGGACAGGCCTCAGAGGGGTAGATATAGGCGCCCCAGAGGGAGGCCCCAAGCTCAGACCTCGTATAGGCCTAGACAGTGGAGTGCTTCCACCCCCAGGGGTGGAGAAGATAGGTCTCAACCTTATAGGAAACAGGCTCAATGACTCCCCCTGCATGGCTCCAGGAACCTCTCTCCTGGATGCTCCTCTGGAAGGAAAACTTTCTCTTTTTCACTGAAATTGGACTTGCATAACAAAGACAAGTGGGTTCTGGATGTAGTTTTAAGAGGTTACAAATTCTACTTTCACACCTTGCCAAAACTAAACTGATGGCCAGACCTACCAAAAACTCAATGGGCGGAGGCATTAAAACAGGTGAGGTCCCTCATGGCTATGAGGGCCATAGAATTGGTTCCAAATTCAGAGATGGGACAAGGCTTTTATTCAAGACTCTTTCTAGTTCCCAGAAAGCAAAATACTTGGAGACCCATCCTGAATCTGTCAGTCTTAAATACTTTCCTGGAGATACCAAAGATGCTTACTCTGCAGCAGCTCCTGCCATTGTTGAGCAAAAATGCATGGATGGTGACATTGGACTTGGCTTACCTACACATTCCTATCAGACAGGAGTGCAGAAGATACCTCAGGTTCAAGGCAGGCTCGAAACATTACCAATTCTCTGCGCTGCCCTTTGGCTTATCTACTGCGCCCAGGGTCTTTACCAAGTGCCTGGCACCAGTAGTAGCTTACTGCAGACTCAAGGGAATTCAAATTTACCCTTATCTGGATGACTGCCTTATTCAAGCAGACAGCAAGGACATCTTACTCCAGCACCTGGAATTTGTTCAGAATCTACTCAAGTGCCTGGGATTCACTGTGAACATAAAAAAATCAAATTTGACACCCACTCAACAGATAACTTTCCTAGGTGCTCTTTTAAGCACTACAACCCAGATGGCATTGCTCTTTTAAGCACTACAACCCAGATGGCATTCCTGACACCAGAAAAACAACTTCAGCTGGCTTCAACTTTCAAAAGCCTGGCGTTAATGTCTCAGCTAAGTGCAAGGAAATTCCTGCAGGCTTTGGGTTACATGGCTTCCTGCATCCTACTCATACCATATGCAAGACTGCATATGAGGAAGATACAATGGTACCTAAAAAGCGTATGGTCCCAGCATTGTCACAGTCTGGAAACAGTGATTGCTGTCTTGCCTTGCCTGCAAAAGGAATTTCATTGGTGGGCCACGGCATGTCTTCAAAACAAAGGGAAAGCCTTCAGTCTACCTCCAGCCAACCAAGTGATAACCACAGATGCCTCGGATTATGCATGTGGAGCCCACTTGCAGGGGAAAGGCCTGCAAGGTTTTTGGACAGAGGATCAGAAGCATCTACATATCAATTTAAAAGAGATCACCAAACAAAGAAGGAGCGTTATGCTAAAGTCCCAAATACCAAAACTGATAAATCCAAAGAAAACAACAAAGTAATGGGACACTGCTGAGATAGATCCAGTAAAAAGCACGATTTATTGATGTAAGCGCTTTCGGGATAACCCTTCATCAGACATAATTTTAATACAATAAAAACAGCCATATTTAAAATACATATCATCCAATCATTTACTTACAAATACCCGCCTATTTTGTAAGGCGGGTTTGATAGGTAGGACATCATTAAGGCCCGGGGGTCTGTGTGCTCTCAATTCTACAATCCATTTGGATTCTGCTAAAGCTGTTCTATGCTTAATGTCCCCCCCCCTATCATTCACCCTAACATTAACTATACACCTAAATTTAAAACTATGTGTGGGGTACAGGCTTATGTGTCTATAGAGTGCATTGCTTACATCACAGTTCCTAATGTTACTGAGATGTTGTAAAACCCTAACCTTTAACATATTGTTGGTCATTCCAATATAAAAACATGCACATTTTTCACAATTAGCCATATAGACCAAATTCTTTGTCCTACACATTGCCCTCCCCTTAAAATAAAAAATCTTACTAATGTCTGGATGTTTAAAATCTGTACCCCCCATAATATGCGTGCAGGCCTTACAATTACCACATGGATGAGTGCCTGCACTCAACTTTATCTCCATCCTCTTATCTAAGTGTACCTCCTTGCATAGTAGGTCTTTTAAGTTCTTATTTCTTCTATAATTAAATCTAGGATATTCACCTACTATGTCTTTCAGTCCGATATCACTAGTTAATATATTCCAATTTTTCCGTACTATCTGGCAAATGTCCTTAGCATTGCTTCCATAGGTGAATAACAAACTAGTTTTTCTTTCTTTGTTGCTGTTGGGCTCAATAACTTCCTGTCCACCCCTATTAATCCTATGCAGCCATGGCTTGTGTCTTGTTTCTCTAAGTTGTTTATTATTACTCACTATATTTTTAATCAATGGTTTCCCATAACCCCTAACAGCAAGGTGCTGTTCTAATTTGTACAGTTCTTCATCACAATATGCATCCTCAGAACATACCCTAGAAATCCTGCCTACCTGACTTTTTATGATATTGGGAAAAATATGTCTGGGATGCATGCTGTCAAAAGACAGCAATGTATTTTGCCAGCAGTCCTTCCTGTAGAGTCTCGATGTAAATCCCATATCAGTCTGCTCCACACAGACATCTAAAAAATCAATTTTATCATACGATGTTTTTGCACTAAAGCTCAAGAATGTGGTAGTCGTATGTAAAAAAGCTAAAAAGCTTTCAAAGGTAGGTAAATCCCCATCCCATAAAATAAACACATCGTCTACAAACCTAACATATAAAGTTATATATTTGTACCATTGCTGATTGTTCAAAATCTCTTTGGTCTCCCATTTTGATAGCACTATATTTGCATATGAGTTAGCACAGGGGGTGCCCATGGCTACCCCCCGTGCTTGTCTATACAGCGAACCCGGTCCCATAAATACATTGTTATGTAGGACCAAAGAGAGCAATCTTTCCGCAATATCTCTCATATGTGCTGTAGCTCCAAGTTCAGTAATAACGTCACCCACTGCTTTGATGCCATAGTCGTGTTCAATAACCGTGAACAGGCTGTTGACATCCAATGTAGCCACCAACAGTTTCTTACCCTCAATATGCTCAATCTTAGCTAATTGTTCCAAAAAATGTCCTGTGTCCTTCAATATGTTATTAATCTTCCCTAAATAGGGTTTCAGGACAAATTCTAGCCAAATCGAGGCATTCTCAGTGACCCACCCTCTGCCTGAAACTATAGGCCTGAGTGGTGGATCACTTAATGACTTATGAATCTTCGGTAAAGCCTTAAATATAGGAGTAGTTGGTTTATCTATTCTCAAAAAATCATATGTCTCTTTAGTTATCTTCGTTTCACCCAACAGTGTTACTAATTCATTATGCACCTTTTCTATAATCATCCTAACCTGTAAAGGGTTAATCTGTTCATAGGACCCATCTAAAGACAGTGTTTCCTTCAAATGTTAAGTTGTCAATCTCGCCTTCATTCTTGCTGGATGGGTTCGGAGCCGATCCTTGGCTCCGACTCGGCACTTGCTTTAGCTTAGGAACTCCTTTTACCAGCTCGAGGCAACCCTATATCCCATGATGCAAGGCGGAACTACCTCAGATCTCGTTTGCCGCTTAGCGAAAGAGGTCTCCTTTACCAGCAGAGGTAAGTGAATTTCTTGTAAAAGAAAGAGAAGCTTAGTTAGTATTTTTATTTTCCCTTTTTTAGTCATAGTGTAGTCTGTAGTGATTACAGCCCACCCTATTCCCTTGTTGTTCGAACTTTTATAACTTCTTTTATGCCTTAGTGTAAAAGTTTTAGTTAGGCCTTGAACCCCAGTTGTTAATCCCTTCCTGTGTGTTGTGTGTAGGGGATTAATTTGTGTGTTTGTTGGGGTTTGTCTGTGTTTCTTCCACCTAGGATATGTCTAGGGAAGGCAAGGTCTCAGGCTTCAAGAAGTGCGACTCGTGCTGTCAGAAAATGTCTCTGACAGACGGTCACACTTCTTGTGTTTATTGCCTGGGGCCTTTGCACCTGCAGGACTCCTGTGCTTTGTGTCACTCCTTTAGCCAGAGAGTCCTGCAGGAAAGGAGGAACAAACTTATCCTCCGTGGCTTACTTAAGCCAGAAGGTTCTCCCTCGAAGGCAGGGTCTGGGAAACCTTCTAAGCCACCGAAGGCTCAGGCTTCAGTATCTAAGCCTCCTCCGGTGGCTCCGGCTCCGTCGGAGCCGAGATCGGCTCCGGCTGGAACCGATGTATCTGCCTCAAAGGTAGTGCGTTCGGTGCCGGCTGGCTCCGATACCTTATCTACTATAGCCTTGTCGGCTCCGGCTGGAGCCGACACTTTATCCAGCATCGGGCGAAACCTTGGCTCCATCTGGAGTTCAGGGGACTTCGGCTCCGATGGCTCCGTCCCGGAAGAGATCTCGGTCCCCTTCGTTACTGAGTATCCACTCGGCTCCGGGGTCTCCTCTTTTGTTGGAGCGGAGCCATCGGAGCCGATCTTCGAGATCTTCCAGGCTGTCTGACCATGACTTGGAGAGGGTGGTAAGCAGGCTGTTGAAGTCTCAGGCACTGGCCCAAATGCTCCATAGCCCGTCTCATCAGACTTCGGCTATAACCTCACCCCTTGAACTTCCTCCTCCGACTCCACATCACAGTTCGGAGCCGGAGCTTCTCGGGACAGCGACTGTTTTGGTGCCGGAGCCGATACATCCTTCGGCTCCGTCATCCTCGGCTCCGATCTCCTCCTTGAGACCTTCCTTGGAGGGATCCGGTCGTCGGGTTTCCCTTGTCGGCTCCGAGGGGGCTAGTGGCATCGGACCCTTGTCCGACCCCGCTCTCCGTCTCGGGGCTTCGGCTTTGGTAAGCTCGGCACCGACATCGGCCTCGGAGCCTTCCCTCTCAGTGGAGCCGGGCATTCCTGTTTCCTCGGAGCGGGGATATTCCGGCCTCCCGGGGAGGGGAGCCTTTGAGGTGATGAGGAGTGTCCTGGCCTCTGAGCCTGGTCAACGGTCCATCCCTCTAGCTCCTCCCTCATCAGTGCCTGCAGATGCCTCTTGCCAGCCTCTTGCTCTCAGGCCCAGGGATCCATCGCCCCAGGTTTCCTCATTGGGAATTTCCTCCTCTTCCGAGGTTTCTCCTGATCCTGCAGGGGAACCCCTCGGAAGAGGGCGTGTAAGAGGAAACACACAGACTCCCCTGAGTCTACTACATCTGATACCGACTTAGATGAGTCGGAGGGTTCCCTGATCCCCCTCTGAGGATGTCTCCTTTTCAGACATCCTTGAGCTCCTCAAACAGAGGGGGAAATGGCCCTCCATTGACCCCTCCGAGGATGAGTCGGTATACCTGGAGGCTTTTGGATCCCGACCCTCCACCTCCTGGGTGTCTCCGCCTTCGACCCACTGATGCAGGTAGTGGCTCGGAAGGCGTGGGCGCTCCAGATTCTGTGGAACCTGTCCCCAGGAGACCATCCAAATTCATCACGGCCCCTTCGGACAAACAGTTCCTTTCCAAGGGTGTCTCTGTGGATGCTATGGTGGTGGCGGCCACTAAGAAGGAACTGGCGGATCCTTCAGTACCTGTCCATCCTCCTAACAAGGATTCTAGGACCATGGACAGGTATGGAAAGCGGATGTTTTCTTCAGCGACCTTTGCTATCGTTAAGCTGAATTATCTTTGTCACTTCACCAGGCTTCAGCGAGATGTTCTCAAGGAACTGGGTGAAGTAGTCCAGGATACTTCTGCTGCTGGGGCTCAGGAAAGATTGCCTCGCAGCTTGCAATCCTGAATTCCATATCTAACTCCTCCATGCGGCTCATATCCTATGCGGCCGATGGAGGCGAGCAGGGCCAGGCACAGGAGTTGCTCTTAGACGCCAAGCCTGGATGCGGCTTTGTAATTTTGTGGACCCCTTTAAGGCGTCCTTCACTAATACCCCCTTTGATGGTTCGGCTTTGTTCGGACCTCAGGTGAAGGATACCTTGACCAGGTGTGAGCAGGACGGTAAAACTCTTTCTGCCGTTGGAGTCCAGTTTTCCACTCCTTCTAGACCATACCCCAAGGGTCAGAAGGGGAAGATGTGGTTCCGTAAAGCCCAAGGAGCTACACCGGACACACGTGGTCAGTTTACCCCCAGAGGCAGAGGGGGTAACATTAATAGCCGCCCTAGAGGCAGGGGGGGTCCTCAGAACCAGGGCAACAGGGAGTCTCTTCCTGAGAAGCCCTTTCAGCATCCCTGAGGTGTTGCCCGACTGTCCACCCTTGGAGGCAGTCGGGGGAAGGATTTCGCTGTACCCAGTAGCCTGGCAATCCCTATCTCAAGAGATGTGGGTACAGTCGATCATATCCGAGGGTTACAAAATCCCCTTCGAAGGTTTCCCGTACCTCTACAATCCCTTCCAGACATCTCACCCGGTCAAAGGGATTTGGCAGAACAGGAGGTTTCAAAGCTCCTAGAAAAAAGAGCCGTCCAGACTGTGCCGGCAGACCAGGTAGGATCCGGCGTCTACTCGAGATTCTTTTTGGTCCCCAAAAGGACGGGAGATTGGAGACCAATATTAGACCTGAGCAATCTAAACAGATTTGTCAAGAAGGCAAGATTCCGAATGGTCACGCTTCAGTCCATTCTGCCCTTTCTGGGCAAGGACAACTGGATGTGCTCTATAGACCTTCAGGATGCGTACTATCACATAAAGATTCACAGGCGCTCCAGAAGGTTTCTCCGCTTTCGCTAGGGACCAGTCACTACCAATTCAGAGCCCTGCCCTTTGGCCTCACTTCAGCCCCAGAGTGTTTACCAAATGCATGGCAGTGGTCACAGCTCATCTGAGATGTCAAGGATTCCAGGTGTTTCCTTATTTGGACGACTGGCTCCTCTCCGCCACCACCAAGTGTCAGCTTCTTCAGTCCAGAGACTACACTCTACAGCTTTGCAGGAGTTTGGGAATTTCAGTAAATTTCGAAAAATCTTCTCTGCTGCCTTGCCAATCTATCACCTTTATAGGCGCAGAATTAAACACCGTCAAAATGTTAGCCAGACTAACAGATCAAAGAATTCTGGACATCCAAAATTAGTTCGCTTCTATTGCAAAGCAACAAGATCAAAGCCAGATTTATACTGAAGGTTCTAGGTCTTATGGCTGCGGCCATTGTTCTTCTACCACTGGCTCGCTTCCACATGCGTCTTCTGCAGTGGATGCTATTCACGCAGTGGTCGTACCACAGTCTTCTGATGAGGCACGAAGTCTTGGTAACACAATCGTGCCAAGCTCATCTGAACTGGTGGATATCTTCCCTCTTCTTCATCAGGGCCGACCCTTTATTCCCCCTCCTCCAGTTGCCACAGTCACTACAGATGCCTCTCTGATCGGGTGGGGGGGCATTATCAGGGCAGGATGGTCCGCGGACGTGGCAACCCATAGAATACCATCTGCACATAAATGTCCTGGAGATGAGAGCAGTGCTTTTAACGTTGCAAGCCCTCAGCGACTTTCTTCCCACGGGACTATTGCAGTACAGACGGACAACATGTCCGTAGTCTGGTACATCAACAAACAGGGCGGGACCAGGTCCTATCCGTTATGTCGGAAGCTCTCAGACTTTGGCAATGGGCGATCTCTTCTCAGCGGTTTCTGATAGCAACGCACATTCCGGCAGGTCCAACCTATTAGCGGACAGGCTGAGCAGATCCATTCTGATGCCTCACGGTGGTCTCTCAATCAATCTGTATTGGATCAGATTTTTCTGAAGTGGGGCACTCCTTGTTGCGATCTTTTGCTACTCCTCAAAACAACAAGTGCCCCAATTTCTTCACTCTCTTTCCCTTCCAGGCCAACCCCTGAGAGATTCTCTAACCCAGGATTGGCCCGGGGGACTTCTGTGCGCTTTTCCTCCTTTTCCCATGATTCCACAAGCCATTCAGAAAGCCACCGTTTTGAGAGCCAAGTTGATCCTCATTGCCCCTTATTGGCCTCGACAAATTTGGTTTCCGTCTCTGCATCGTCACCTTCTGGTGCAGCCCTGGCATCTGGACCCAGTTCGGATCTCTTGATCCACCAATCGGGTCAGCAGCACCGGGCCATTCATTCTCTCAACCTCACTGCTTGGTTGCTCCACTTCCTACCCTAGCCAGGCTACCGATGATTTGGGACTCAGTCAGAGCCATGTTAGTGTCTTCCTTGAAGTCGTCCACTAGGACTGTTTATGCTAGCAAGTGGTGACGTTTTTCTATTTGGGCAAATTCCAGAAATATTGACCCCTTTACTGCTCCTGTACATTCGGTTTTAGATTTCCTGGCGGAGGTTTTTCATTCAGGATCCTCGTCATCTACAGTCAAAGTACAACTGGCTGCTATTTCTAAGTATCATGTTGGCTTGCATGACAATAATATTATGTCTCATAGGTTATGCAAGGCCTTTCTGAGAGGAGTTTTCCTCCTAAAACCACCTATTAAGCATCCTCCTCCGCAATGGGATCTAAACTTAATGTTGGCATCCTTGATACTACCTCCCATCGAACCGTCTGCTTCATGTTCTTTGAAGTTATTGACCTGGAAAACTATATTTTTACTGGCTGTCACGTCTGCAAGAAGGGTTTCCGAGATTCAAGCTCTCTGCATTCGTTCCCCTTATTTGGTTTTTCATAAGGACAGGGTATCATTAAGAACTAACCCTTCCTTTCTCCCCAAAGTCGTATCTCAAACCAACATTAATCAATCTATAGACCTACCAGTCTTTTTCCCAAACTATTCTGACAGAGCTGAACAGAAACTGCATTTTTTGGATGTCCATCGTCAGCTCAGGTACTATTTGCATAGAACTAAACAATTCAGAAAATCGGACCAATTATATGTCTCCTATGCAGAAAACAGGATAGGTCTTCCAGTATCTAAAGTGACCTTATCCAGATGGTTGACTTCCACTATTTCCTATGTGTACTCTCTCAGAGGCAAACAGCTATCTTCTAAGCCAAAAGCACACTCAACCAGGAGTCTATCCACTTCTGCAGCTTTTCAGGATAGACTACCCATTGATACCATTTGTGCAGCAGCTACTTGGGCGTCGCCCCATACCTTTGTCTCTCATTACAAGTTAGACTTGGCCTCCAGAGATAGGGCCAGTTTTGGTTCCACAGTTCTCAAGAGTCTGTTCCATTGAGCCACCGGGATACAGGTGCTAGGGCCGGTCCCATCCAGCAAGAATGAAGGCGAGATTGACAACAACATTTAGAAGTTATGTACCTACCATAACGTTCCATGTTAGTTGTCTTCTCTCGCCTTCTTTCTTGTCCCCCTTCTTCCCCTGGCCTGGACAGATCTTGAAGAGTTCCTATTAGGTTGTTTCCTCCGGAGCCTTCATATGAGGACTTCTATTAGGAACTTGTGTTCCTAATTATGTTAGGATAGTCTTTAGCAGGGTAGGTTAGCTACCAAACGAGATCTGAGGTAGTTCCGCCTTGCATCATGGGATATAGGGTTGCCTCGAGCTGGTAAAAGGAGTTCCTAAGCTAAAGCAAGTGCCGAGTTTGGCTCCGAACCCATCCAGCAAGAAAGAAGGCAAGAGAAGACAACTAACATGGAACGTTATGGTAGGTACATAACTTCTAATTTTTTATCATACCATTCTGTATCTAATATTACTATGGCCCCTCCCTTGTCCGCTGTTTTTATTGTTATCTCCTTATTATTCATCAAGCCTTGAAGTGCCATTTTTTGTGCCATCGTCAAATTATAATACCTACTGGTGTTCTTACTATCAAAGTATTTGAATAGGTCCTTTTCACACCCATTCATAAATAAATTAAGAGAGGGTGTAAGATTAGGAACAAAACTGCTAGGTTTTCTTAGTTCCATTCTATCTCCTACTTGATTATCATACATCAATTTGAGTGCAACACCTCTGCAGAACAATAATAAATCAAAAATAACATCACTGTATGTACATTCCTTACTTGGCACAAAAGTTAGCCCCTTATTAAGAACTTGTAATTCATCTGTATTTAACAGAAACTTGGACAAATTATATACAATACCATTAGAAGCACCATCAGTCATTGTAAGGTTTTCCTGCGTTTGTCCACATTTCTGTCCTCGCTCAATGATCTTTTCCCAGCACCCTTCTTTCTTACTGGTGCTGGGAGGGTTCCCAAAAAATGCAACACTCCCTGGTTGGTCTTAGGGCAAGCCCCTAGATCTTGGTTATGCTCTGTACTAGTATCCGGCATTACAACAATATTGCAGGCAGCCGAAATATTAGATGGTGTGGAGGTAGCATTTGCTGGACAAGGAAAGACTGCCTCTCTTTCCACATTCAATATTTCGCCTTCACGAGTGAGTTCCGTAGAGGTCATGGGAATGGCCATTAAGCCTTCTGAAGTCAGGGTACTAAGATGCTGCTCAGTCTGCTGTTGCCTCTCTCCTTCCCCTAGCGCTCCTGAAGAGGAATCCCTCTCTCGTTGAGCACTCAGAGCAATTTCTCCCTCATTGCCAGAGGTACGGGTGTTGATGAAAATCTCTTTACGGTTACTGGGTCGTGTTGATTGCTCCGTCGATCTTCCCTGCATTACTTCCCTGCGCGTCACTTCTTCCCACATCATTGACGGCCTCTGATGACGTTGCGTCTGTTCTGCTATGCGCTCGTTGAATCTCGGCCAAACGAAGATGTTGCCATTAATGAAATTGGAATAATCCCTCTTTATTTTGCTGAGCTTAATTTCTCGTAGCTTATCAGCTTCTTTGACCAAAGTCTGTTGGACAGTAATGAGTCTATCTTTATACCTAGCATCTGGAAAATCCGATGCAAGTCTATTATATAGTGCAGATACCTCATGTTTCAAAGAATCAAGCTCCGATGCAAAGAATTGCATCAGCAACCTCATGTATTCCATGCTAGTGTTTAAATTAAAGCGGCCATTTTGCCAAAATCTCAGGGTATCTATCACCCTGAGCCGGCATGCACAGTATCCTCATTCCTCTAGGGACTATTCCGTAGCTGATGCAGGCTTCCAGATGAAAAGCTTGCCATTGCAAGCGCTGCATTCTCCCAGCTTTAAAATTCCAGTCTCTCAACAAGTCTTCAAAGGTTCTATCAACCGCTACAGGAACGATGTTTCCTGGTAAGCCTTCCTTCTGAACAATAAAGCCCAAATTAAGGAGCGGGTTACCTTGTTTAACAGTCACTTTTTCACGATTGCCATAGAGTATCTCACCCGGAGTCATGTTTAGAGGTTCAGTAACAAAGTCTCTTTCAGTATTCTCAGCAGGCATAACGTTCTCAACAAAATCAAATAAATCACCAAACAAAGAAGGAGCGTTATGCTAAAGTCCCAAATACCAAAACTGATAAATCCAAAGAAAACAACAAAGTAATGGGACACTGCTGAGATAGATCCAGTAAAAAGCACGATTTATTGATGTAAGCGCTTTCGGGATAACCCTTCATCAGACATAATTTTAATACAATAAAAACAGCCATATTTAAAATACATATCATCCAATTATTTACTTACAAATACCTGCCTATTTTGTAAGGCGGGTTTGATAGGTAGGACATCATTAAGGCCCAGGGGTCTGTGTGCTCTCAATTCTACAATCCATTTGGATTCTGCTAAAGCTGTTCTATGCACTTCCAAAATATCTTTGGTAGGAACTCCCCTGAGAAAGGCAGCTGAAGTAGCAGCAGCTCTGGTACAGTGAGTCCTAATTTTTCCAGGAATTTGCTTTCCATGATGAGAGTAGCAAAATCTGATTCCATGAGCAATCCATTTAGAAATGGTCTGTTTTGAAATAGCTTTGCCTTGAGAATTTGCTGCATAAGAAACAAACAGTTGTTCTGTTTTCCTGATATTCTTGGTTCTGTCCAGGTAAAAGCGAAGCTGCCTGTGTAAGTCCAAAGAATACAAGATCCTCCCCCCCTTATTTTGTGGATTAGGGAAAAAAGATGGCAGGTGAATAGTTTGGTTTAAAGCCACTTTAGAAGCCACTTAAGGCATGAAAGTAAGGTTAGTCCTCAAAGAAACCCTGTCTTGATGAAAAATAATGTAAGGTTCCACAGCCATGAGCGCTTGTAACTCCGAGACTCTCCTGGCTGAAGTTAAATCGAGTAGGATAACAGTCTTCCATGATAAATACTTTATATCGGATGTGGCAGCAGGCTCAAAAGGTGGCAGAAATAAGCTTTTCCAGTACATAATTGAGGTCCCAAGCAGGAATGGGTGGAGTCCTAGGGGGCCTTAAATTCTTTGCTCCTCTGAGATATTGTTTCAGAAGTGGATGTGAAAAAAATTGGAGGATCTGTGTTATAATGTGCAGAGATAGCTGAGGCATGTATTTTTATGGAAGAAAAAGATAAACCCTTTTGCAACATATCTGTTAGGTAATGTAAAATCAATGGAATATTTGGTATGTGAGGATCTGATTCCTGAGCCTGCATCCAGGTGCAAAATCTCTTCCATTTTCCTGCATAAGATTTCCTAGTGCTAGGCCTTCTGGCTTCTAAGATGACATCCATAACCTGTTTGGTAAGGGTAGGATTAATTATAGACCCTGAATACGCCAAGCTGCCAGGCTGAGAGTTTTGATATGAGAGTGCAGGACCTGGCCCTGACGTTGAGACAAAAGATTTGGAATCTGAGGTAGAATCCAAGGAGGTTCCTGGGATAGATTTATCAGTGTTGAGTACCAAAATTGTCAAGGCCAATTCTGGGCCAGTAAGATCATCTTTGGTTTGTCCTGTTTTATTTTTAATAACACCCTTGGTAGAAGAGGAAGTGGTGGGAAGGCATACCCCGAGAGTTTCCTCCAACTGAATGAGAGAGCATCCACTTTTCATGCTAGCTTGTGATATGTCCTTGTGCAAAAAGTCTGTAACTGGCAGTTGTGGGGAGATGCAAATAGATCTATGTCCAGGCAACCCCAGGCTTCTGTAATCATCTTGAATATTTGGGTGTCTAGCATCCACTCATGTGGGTTTGACAGATTCCTGCTCAGGCTGTCTGCCAGAGTGTTTTGTTTCCCTGGCAGGAATTGAGCTTGTAGATCCACTTTGCAAGCTAGTGCTGTGTTCCATAGAGTCATGGCTAGTCTGCAAAGGGGGTAGGAGTGTGAACCCCCCTGCTTGTTTATGTACCACATAACTGTGGTGTTGTCTGTCCGTATCAGTAGCTGCCCTGGCTGTAAAAGATTCCTGAAAGCCATTAGGGCATTCTGTACAGCTAACATCTCTTTTAAATTGAAAGAAAACAACAAAGTAATGGGACACTGCTGAGATAGATCCAGTAAAAAGCACGATTTATTGATGTAAGCGCTTTCGGGATAACCCTTCATCCGACATAATTTTAATACAATAAAAACAGCCATATTTAAAATACATATCATCCAATCATTTACTTACAAATACCCGCCTATTTTGTAAGGCGGGTTTGATAGGTAGGACATCATTAAGGCCCGGGGGTCTGTGTGCTCTCAATTCTACAATCCATTTGGATTCTGCTAAAGCTGTTCTATGCTTAATGTCCCCCCCCTATCATTCACCCTAACATTAACTATACACCTAAATTTAAAACTATGTGTGGGGTGCAGGCTTATGTGTCTATAAAGTGCATTGCTTACATCACAGTTCCTAATGTTACTGAGATGTTGTAAAACCCTAACCTTTAACATATTGTTGGTCATTCCAATATAAAAACATGCACATTTTTCACAATTAGCCATATAGACCAAATTCTTTGTCCTACACGTTGCCCTCCCCTTAAAATAAAAAAATCTTACTAATGTCTGGATGTTTAAAATCTGTATCCCCCATAATATGCATGCAGGTCTTTCAATTACCACATGGATGAGTGCCTGCACTCAAATTTATCTCCATCCTCTTATCTAAGTGTACCTCCTTGCATAGTAGGTCTTTTAAGTTCTTATTTCTTCTATAATTAAATCTAGGATATTCACCTACTATGTCTTTCAGTCCGATATCACTAGTTAATATATTCCAATTTTTCCGTACTATCTGGCAAATGTCCTTAGTATTGCTTCCATAGGTGAATAACAAACTAGTTTTTCTTTCTTTGTTGCTGTTGGGCACAGTAACTTCCTGTCCACCCCTATTAATCCTATGCAGTCATGGCTTGTGTCTTGTTTCTCTAAGTTGTTTATTATTGCTCACTATATTTTTAATCAATGGTTTCCCATAACCCCTAACAGCAAGGTGCTGTTCTAATTTGTACAGTTCTTCATCACAATATGCATCCTCAGAACATACCCTAGAAATCCTGCCTACCTGACTTTTTATGATATTGGGAAAAATATGTCTGGGATGCATGCTGTCAAAAGACAGCAATGTATTTTGCCAGCAGTCCTTCCTGTAGAGTCTCGATGTAAATCCCATATCAGTCTGCTCCACACAGACATCTAAAAAATCAATTTTATCATACGATGTTTTTGCACTAAAGCTCAAGAATGTGGTAGTCGTATGTAAAAAAGCTAAAAAGCTTTCAAAGGTAGGTAAATCCCCATCCCATAAAATAAACACATCGTCTACAAACCTAACATATAAAGTTATATATTTGTACCATTGCTGATTGTTCAAAATCTCTTTGGTCTCCCATTTTGATAGCACTATATTTGCATATGAGTTAGCACAGGGGGTGCCCATGGCTACCCCCCGTGCTTGTCTATACAGCGAACCCGGTCCCATAAATACATTGTTATGTAGGACCAAAGAGAGCAAACTTTCCACAATATCTCTCATATGTGCTGTAGCTCCAAGTTCAGTAATAACCTCACCCACTGCTTTGATGCCATAGTCGTGTTCAATAACCGTGAACAGGCTGTTGACATCCAATGTAGCCATCAACAGTTTCTTACCCTCAGTATGCTCAATCTTAGCTAATTGTTCCAAAAAATGTCCTGTGTCCTTCAATATGTTATTAATCTTCCCTAAATAGGGTTTCAGGACAAATTCTAGCCAAATCGAGGCATTCTCAGTGACCCACCCTCTGCCTGAAACTATAGGCCTGAGTGGTGGATCACTTAATGACTTATGAATCTTCGGTAAAGCCTTAAATATAGGCGTAGTTGGTTTATCTATTCTCAAAAAATCATATGTCTCTTTAGTTATCTTCGTTTCACCCAACAGTGTTACTAATTCATTATGCACCTTTTCTATAATCATCCTAACCTGTAAAGGGTTAATCTGTTCATAGGCCCCATCTAAAGACAGTGTTTCCTTCAATTTTTTATCATACCATTCTGTATCTAATATTACTATGGCCCCTCCCTTGTCCGCTGTTTTTATTGTTATCTCCTTATTATTCATCAAGCCTTGAAGTGCCATTTTATGTGCCATCGTCAAATTATAATACCTACTGGTGTTCTTACTATCAAAGTATTTGAATAGGTCCTTTTCACACCCATTCATAAATAAATTAAGAGAGGGTGTAAGATTAGGAACAAAACTGCTAGGTTTTCTTAGTTCCATTCTATCTCCTACTTGATTATCATACATCAATTTGAGTGCAACACCTCTGCAGAACAATAATAAATCAAAAATAACATCACTGTATGTACATTCCTTACTTGGCACAAAAGTTAGCCCCTTATTAAGAACTTGTAATTCATCTGTATTTAACAGAAACTTGGACAAATTATATACAATACCATTAGAAGCACCATCAGTCATTGTAAGGTTTTCCTGCGTTTGTCCACATTTCTGTCCTCGCTCAATGATCTTTTCCCAGCACCCTTCTTTCTTACTGGTGCTGGGAGGGTTCCCAAAAAATGCAACACTCCCTGGTTGGTCTTAGGGCGAGCCCCTAGATCTTGGTTATGCTCTGTACTAGTATCCGGCATTACAACAATATTGCAGGCAGCCGAAATATTAGATGGTGTGGAGGTAGCATTTGCTGGACAAGGAAAGACTGCCTGTCTTTCCACATTCAATATTTCACCTTCACGAGTGAGTTCCGTAGAGGTCATGGGAATGGCCATTAAGCCTTCTGAGGTCAGGGTACTAAGATGCTGCTCAGTCTGCTGTTGCCTCTCTCCTTCCCCTAGCGCTCCTGAAGAGGAATCCCTCTCTCGTTGAGCACTCAGAGCAATTTCTCCCTCATTACCAGAAGGACGGGTGTTGATGGAAATCTCTTTACGGTTACTGGGTCGTGTTGACTGCTCCGTCGATCTTCCCTGCATTACTTCCCTGCACGTCACTTCTTCCCACATCATTGACGGCCTCTGATGACGTTGCGTCTGTTCTGCTATGCGCTCGTTGAATCTCGGCCAAACGAAGATGTTGCCATTAATGAAATTGGAATAATCCCTCTTTATTTTGCTGAGCTTAATTTCTCGAAGCTTATCAGCTTCTTTGACCAAAGTCTGTTGGACAGTAATGAGTCTATCTTTATACCTAGCATCTGGAAAATCCGATGCAAGTCTATTATATAGTGCAGATACCTCATGTTTCAAAGAATCAAGCTCCGATGCAAAGAATTGTATCAGCAACCTCATGTATTCCATGCTAGTGTTTAAATTAAGCGCTTGCCATTTTGCCAAAAGCTCAGGGTATCTATCACCCTGAGCCGGCATGCACAGTATCCTCATTCCTCTAGGGACTATTCCGTAGCTGATGCAGGCTTCCAGATGAAAAGCTTGCCATTGCAAGCGCTGCATTCTCCCAGCTTTAAAATTCCAGTCTCTCAACAAGTCTTCAAAGGTTCTATCAACCGCTACAGGAACGATGTTTCCTGGTAAGCCTTCCTTCTGAACAATAAAGCCCAAATTAAGGAGCGGGTTACCTTGTTTAACAGTCACTTTTTCACGATTGCCATACCATGTTTAGAGGTTCAGTAACAAAGTCTCTTTCAGTATTCTCAGCAGGCATAACGTTCTCAACAAAATCAAATAAATCACCAAACAAAGAAGGAGCGTTATGCTAAAGTCCCAAATACCAAAACTGATAAATCCAAAGAAAACAACAAAGTAATAGGACACTGCTGAGATAGATCCAGTAAAAAGCACGATTTATTGATGTAAGCGCTTTCGGGATAACCCTTCATCAGACATAATTTTAATACAATAAAAACAGCCATATTTAAAATACATATCATCCAATCATTTACTTACAAATACCCGCCTATTTTGTAAGGCGGGTTTGATAGGTAGGACATCATTAAGGCCCGGGGGTCTGTGTGCTCTCAATTCTACAATCCATTTGGATTCTGCTAAAGCTGTTCTATGCTTAATGTCCCCCCCCCTATCATTCACCCTAACATTAACTATACACCTAAATTTAAAACTATGTGTGGGGTACAGGCTTATGTGTCTATAGAGTGCATTGCTTACATCACAGTTCCTAATGTTACTGAGATGTTGTAAAACCCTAACCTTTAACATATTGTTGGTCATTCCAATATAAAAACATGCACATTTTTCACAATTAGCCATATAGACCAAATTCTTTGTCCTACACGTTGCCCTCCCCTTAAAATAAAAAATCTTACTAATTTTAAGGGGAGGGCACTTACCATAAATGTAGATGTTCGAGTGTCTTCACTGTTGCAGTCTGGGTTACCCACCCTCCTGTCCCCTCTTATACTTTTATTGGTGTGGTTCCCTGCTTCACCCTTCTTCTGAGGTGTATTTGCTACAGGGTATGGGGTTTGGTGTATGTTACATTTTTGTTTTACTTTTAGCCTTTATTTTTGGGCACCTGACATCTGGGGCAAGAAAAACTGGAGAACATGGCATCGGCTGGGAGCTTTGTACCCCTGGCGCACTGACGTTAGGGAGGATGAGTACACAGCCAACGCCGGACCCAGACTTTCGGATTCTGGCCGACCGAGGGCTGCCTGCCGGCAGGAAGAACCCTACAGTGATGACTGCAACAGTGAAGACACTCGAACATCTACATTTATGGTAAGTGTACACAACTGTACTTTCTTAGTATGGAAGAAAGTTTTACTGGTAGCTCTGACCTCTGCGAGAAGAGTATCTAAGTTGCAAGATCTCATAGTTGGCCAACCTTATCTTATTTTCCACAGAGACACGGCTTCTTTGGGAACTAATCCTTTCATGCTTAAAGTTTTATCCAAATTTATCTTAAGCCAAATTATTCATCTCCCTGTTTTCTTTCCGCAACCCAGAAATGAAGGAGAAAAGGATACTTCATACCTTGGATGTCCACAGACAACTCAAGTACTTTCCTGACAGAGTGAAATCATTCAAAATCCCAGATTAGTTGTTCAGTTTTCATAAAAGTATTAAGAAGGGACAATCTATATCAAAGTAGACTTATTTCCAAATTTACCTTTTGTTATTCTCACCACAAGAAAACTATTCCAGGCAGGGTCAAGGCACACTCTACCAGGTTATTGGCTTCAACAATAGCTTTTTGGAAAGGGTTGGCTGTAGACGTATTCTAGAAGCAGTAATTTAGTCCTCTGTGCATATATTTACAAAGCACTATAAACTCTAGTAAATTCCTTTTCCAGGTCTAGGACAGGCTTTGTTAGGACCATTCTCCAGGGGCTCCTGGACCCATCCCCTTTTTCCTCCCTATGATAATCTACTCGTATAGCTAAGAATATTGCAGCAGTGATCAATATGAAGAACATAGTACAGTTGTGTATGTAAACTTAGCATAACTGTAGATGTTTCAAAGATCTCTACTGCAGTAGCTGCTCCTTCCCTTCTACACCCTTATTTTTTGGTATTTTTTTTAATGCCAGGGTATGGACGTGTATTTTTCATTTCCCAGCGATGTCCTCTCAGGACTTAACCTGTCTCTCTCTGTTAATTTGCATGAAAACTCTGAAGGGCTTGGCCCTCAAACCTCTGTTTATGTCGGCTCATCTCGAGCTGTAAAATAGTTTGGGCATGTGCAATGTGCCTTGAAGCTTTGGAAACTGGCCAGCTGTTATAGCCTATGTAGGATATAACTCATTAAACTTAGGCTACTGCAGCAGTAATCTTTCAAACATCTACTGTTATACTAAGTTAACTTACACAATTGCACTTTCTTCCTTCTTATGGAATTAGTCATGGGCAATTATAACAATCTTCCCTACAGATTGAATCTACTCAAACAAATGAAGGTGGATTTGATACACCCCAATTTCAAACAACGTCAAGTAACTGCTTAGATGATTCAGTTTTGTTACCTTATAAGCACCTCTTTTGTGAGGATGTGCAGCAGGCACTAAAGGAGACAGGAAAGCATGCTGCTAGGAAATTTTATATTGGCAAGTGGAAAAGATTTTCTAGTTGGGCCCCATCATAGTAGGTTCCACTGGTTCATAAAATAATTGTGTTACTTTCCTCTGGATTTTTTATTCCTTTATTAAGGTTCATGTAACACCAATTTCAGTATGGCTGCCTATGGATTGTCCCCTTTCATCTCTGTTTTTGGTAGAACATTTTCCGAAGGGTGTTTTGCATCTTAGGCCTTCTAGAAAGCAAGTGAGTCCTTTTAAGGATCTTAACTTTGTGATGGAAAAGTTAACTATGTCAACCGTTGAATCACCTCATCAGGTAGAAAAGCAGACCAGCTGTTTATTTCTCAAGATGGGACAAAGAAAGGGCAGCCTATGTCAGAACAGACAATTGCAGGATGGTTGGCCTCAGTTGCTGCTTTTAGTTATTCCCACCTTGGCAGATCTATCCCAGGCAGTATTAAGGCAGATTCTATTAGAGCCTTGGCTTCTACAATGACATACTAGAAAGGTATAGAAACTAGAATCCTCCTAGAGGCAGCTATATTCCCCTCTGTACATACCTTTAACAAAGCATTACAAACAGGATTCTTTTTCCAGGTCCAGGACTGACTTTGCTAGGATCATTCTACAGGAGATCCTGGAACTGAATCCTTCCTCTTCTCAGGTTGGATAGGCTTGGATAGGCTTTGGGAATCAACCCATATAGCTAAAGGCTATTGCAGCAGTGAGAATGATGAACATAGTACAGTTGTGTAAGTTGCAATTCCTGCA